>NW_011499944.1:337531-458274 GCF_000495115.2 Populus euphratica
AGCAGGAATTGAGAGGTTTGGTGAGATGCAAGGAAACAAACTAGTACTTAGTTACAGAACACCAGAATTACTGGTAAGCAAAAAGGGGATGAAAAGCTTTAGTTCACTACATTCTTCTATGGGTCACTCAATCCAAATAAACTAGGAATTTCTCACAGTAGATATGATTAGGGTACCTCACTCAATCCAAATGAACTTGGAATTTCTCACAGTAGATATGATTAGGGTACCTGTGGTCATCCAAATCCTGAAAACTTGAAGTGTCCTCAAGATTGAAACGAGGGTAGAATTTACTTTCATCCTCAGGATCTCTAATAAGAACTATATTCTGCAAACAGAATTAATAGATAAAAACCAAAGAACCGAGACTTAGAGGTGAGCAAAAAAAACTGATAAACTAATTAAACTGAGAAAACCAGAAAAAAATAATCGAAAAAACCAAACCGAAAAAAAAACGAATTAACCGATTAAAAAATCATAAAAAATTTCCGGTTCGGTTCGGTTTTGATTTCTAAAGTCTAAAACCAATTGAACCGAACTAAAGTGGTTCAACCAACCAGCACATAAAAAAAAATAAGTTTAAATACAATATTTTCTGACCCTAGAGTATCAGCCATCAGCCACCCCCCTATCCCTTCGCTGCATCTCTCTCCCTTTATTCTCTACTTTGCTTTGATTTTCCTCCCCTCCCTTATGGATTTGGTTCCTTTGGGTTTTTTTCATATCTTGGTTCTCGTATTGAGTTTGTGCCACAAATGGAATTGGAATAATAGATCCATTCCTTTTTTTCGTTTTTCATATTAGAGGATTTCTAACAAGTGGATTTCTACACCCACCTGCCATTTGATTAATTACAATGAAATGGATGAACGTTCCCTCAAAGAATCAAACTCACTTCCATCTGTGTCCATCAGAATCTGCTGATCAAATCACATAAAGGTCTCCTAAACGTAACCCATTCACAGACTGTGGTTGGCTCTACTGAGACAGAGAGTGACGAAAAAGATTACATGACTGGGTTAACTCATCAAATGACTCACTCCACCACTAGAAGATGATTTCAAGAGAAACAACCTCCCTTGCAGCACCGAAAAGACTAAGGGATTGCTTCCTTTATGTTTCTTTTTAAAGTAGGACAACCTGCTTTTGTTTTTGTGATTATGTTTTTTAGGGCTAATGTTCGGGTCTTGGGTTTTTTGCCTGATTTGCAGGGTTGAGTTTTGTCTGGATCGCCTCAATCAATGCTATGTGCAGTGGGATGCAGGTGCGGTTGTAGACAAGGGTCTACCTGTGGAAGCCTGAATGGATCTTCACCTCCAGAAACTTGGGATCTGCTGTACGAGGCTGCAGGAGAAGTAGAGAGGACCATTGGGTTTGAACAGGTTTGAAAGGGAAAAAAACTGAACTGAACCTAACCAAAATTAATCGGGTTTGAACTGGTTTTTGGTTCAAAAAATTTAAAAAAAAAATCAGTTTAGTTGTTTATTTTAGTTCAAAACCAGACTGAACCGGAAATGCTCAGTCAGCGAGACTAGTAATGAGAACAACCGTCATCAGTCACTCTAAAGCAGTCAAGAGACAGGTCTAACATAAATTCCATATACCAAACTTGTGGGAATATAAATATTTTTCCACTATATGTTACCTTCAGAAGATCAAACAGGTCACAGCGTATCTTGTCCTCGCTCTCCAATAACATGGACTTTTCTGCAAGCATCTTCAACTTGGAAGCAATCTTTTTTTCCGTGTCACAATCCTCCTTGAACTAGATTAATTTGAAGAAATATGAGTCAACTAATTTTTCATGCCAAAACAAATGCACCAAATATGATACAATAAGATTGAAGCATATATAAAAAGATGTGATATCATGAGAAGGGATAAGAATTCAGAATCACTTTCCTAACAGTAAGACTAAAATTGAGGCATAGGGAATATAAGTTGGAGCTTTAACAGAATGGAGACCATAAAACAACTTGAAAGAACCAAGTACCGATTCTAAAGAAAAAATTTAATATCAGAAATTGCAGACAGGTCAGTCAGTCCATGTGACAAGGTTCCTTTATGACATGAATTCACAAGCCTATTTGAGACTCAATGTGAGTCACAAATTCTTCACTAGACCAACCTAGGTTCAGTCAAAATGCTAAGAGGTAACCTCATATTATTGACCAGAAACATAAATTTACCACATAGCGGCCCTTCTGATAATCGTTCAGAAAATTTGACACAATAAAGGTCCAAGAAGCTCCAAATCTTTCCTGAAATCAGGAGAAAAAAAAAGATAAGTGTAAATCAACATGCTCATAGTATCTGATTTAGTTTTTAGGTCATATGTCAAATGCAACGAGTTGATAACCATCAGAAGTGCAGACCATATAGCCAACAAAGAAGAGTAAGTAACCTGTACAAATTCCTGCCGGATATATGGGAGGCTCAGGCGATCAAAGTCCCAAATTCCTTCTCTTTCAAGTTCTTCCTGCAGCAGATTTATTATTTGAACATGTTTAATAGAACATGAAAAAGGAATTTCTCTCACAAGTGCTTCAAGTAGATCTGCAAGGGTAGCTTAGGCTTTACAAGAACTCCAGTTCCCTATACCAAATCCTAAAATTCTCTTGCATCATTTAAACTTACTTTTCATGCAGGAAGGCTAGGAGGGTGCTACTATACCTTACTTAGAGGGATAGATGGTCTGAATTTTCCAATCAGACCTGTCATGGCATGCTCTGGAAGCTCCCAAATCCTAAAGAAACCCAGAATATGATCAATCCTGTAAGCTGTAAAGTATTTTGCCATCTGTCATAGAAACAAATAAGTTTTTCTTCAGGAAGAGATGAAAGCACAGTTAAGACAAGATAATCTTATGCAGATTACAAAACCTGTGTTAGACGTGCACGCCACCAAGCATAGTTGTCTTTTGACATTTCCTCCCAATTATAAGTTGGAAAACCCCAATTCTGCCCATTTTTATCAAAGTAATCTGGAGGTGCTCCCGTGGAGGTGTTCATGCGGAACAAATTTGGATGGACCCAGGTATCTACGCTGTTTCTGTCTACACCAATAGGTAGATCTCCTTTCAATATGACACCCTTCTTTCTTGCATATTCTGCAGCTTCTGTCAACTGTCAGTTCATTATGACACAAACAGTATAAGACCGACTGCTGGCTTAAGAGCAATTACAAATGGGAGACAAATATCATCAGACCAAATGAAAATACCTGAGCATGCAAATGGAATTGGATATAATAATGGAAGCGAATTATGTCATGGTGCAAGCTGTCTTTTGAGACAAGTTTCTCAAGCTGTATGAAAATGGTGCCATTTTGTCAGAGAGTTTAAATAACATAACTTTGGTACGAAGTTGAAACAAAGATCTATATTACCTAGTTATCATGTATGATAAGATCCAATAAAATTTGACAAATGATATCTAATCTTAGGTTAGATGAGTGAAAACCCAAAGAGATAACAACCTTTTTTTCTGTAAAACAGGAAAAACGACCCCATTGGCTGTGATCTGATGTTTCAAAAAAGTCCCGCAAAAAACAAAAGGCAGCATAGGGCTTTAACCATTGCTGCAATCAAATAAAACATTCATTAGAACACCAATTGGCTCTAAAGAGAGTATAATCAAGGAGAAAAATTACCAAAGTTCAAATTTCAAATCAAAGTACTTTAGGAGTAATAGACATGATCATAGGAAGAAGAAAACATAAGTTTGTTAGACCTCATTCTCTGAGAAATATTTCTGAAAAGATCTAGAGTTAAGTATCAAATCTTTCTCTTGTACAAACACTTTCTTGGCGATTGAAAGTTTAGTAGCCAGAGTAGCCTCATAATCAACATCCTGCACAGGACCAAGCTCAAACGTGTTAATACAATGGCTGGATCAACCACAGGCATATTCCCTAGCCTCATAAAACAAAGTTTATTTTACTTTTTTTAGTTTATTTTAATTTTTTTCTCTTTTTGTTTAGAAAGACAAAAATCTTTCTTGTCAAAATGATGTTTGGAACAGCCTAACATGAGCACTTGTTCCCTCCCGTCCAAGAATTCTAATAAGGGATGTAAAATGGAGTTAAGTAATAAAATAACATGTTTTGGCTTGTTGATCTCATGCTTTTACAACAAGCTAAAGCACTGCAGAACTGATCCTGCATGCCAGTCCATAGAGCTAGCTTAGAACATCATGGTTCACTTTTTTGCTATTTTTCTTATGCCATTTTCTTAATTGGGTCACAACACATCATTAAACACAACAGAGAGGAACATCAGAAATGTGTTTCTTCATGAAGTTGAAGAATCACTAAAAATAACTACCTTTCCATCCAGCTGCTCTCTAGCTTCCTGAATTTCTTTCTGCCAAAAAAAAAAGGAAAGAAAAGGAAAGGAAGGGTGTTTACAACAAAAAGTAATGGATACAACTTTAGTTGAAATGATAAGAACTAGTTCGCCAGAAATTGTCAGCATATAATAAAGAAAATGCCTTCTAGTATCATGTCGGATAGAATTAAATGTAAAGCCAATGAAACCACCTTGATAGTCTCTGGTAGGTTTTCTGAAAGTGCCTCTACTCTCAGGTATAGTGGATGCAATGCAAACACAGATAGTGAGCTGCATGACCAAGAAAACAAGGCAAGAGAAAACTTTAAAGCTTGTCAATCGAATCCTTGTTTGCTACGATAATTAAGATAAAATAAAAATTGCATGGAATTTTTACTGGGACACCTTGAAATTTTAGAGAAACTCGAGCCTGCTTTCTTAAGCAGGTGATTTAATTAAAGACATTTCTCTCTTTGGAAAAATCAACTTAACTATGCCTTAATACAAACTATATAGAGTCCCCTATAAAACTAAATTATATGTTCTATAGATGATAGTTTTGTTGCCTACCTGTATGGATATGAATCCCACCACATGCCATGCACAGATGTGTCATTGATCGGTAGAAGCTGGACTAAATGGAATCCTGACACTACAGCCCAATCAACAAGAAGCTTCAAGTCAAGAAATTCACCAACCCCCAGATCAGCTTCTGATCTAACAGAAAACATTGGTAATGCAACACCAGCACCCCTCCAAGGCATTTCCTATTAAAAAAAAAAAATTGACGAAATATGATCACAATTAGAAAGTACCTTGCAACACAACATAAGCTGACCTATACGTGAATCTTTGTAGCTTACTCGCATCATGCCATCCGAGAGGAAAATATATCTTGGCGGAACTTTAGAAGAGTCAATAGAAAGGTCACGATGTGCACCAGTTTCCAAAGAAAAGTTTCCTGCCTTTCCGTATTTGCAGTACTTATACGTAAACAACCATTAAGGAAGACAGACAGAGACACGCGTGAGGAGGGGAGAGGGGGGGGGGGGGGGGGGGGAGTATGAAACAATAACCAAATAATTCATAAAACATCCAACTGTTTGAGGGCGAAATACTTCAAAAGGATATTTTATTGGAAAATCACCCTTCTGCATCAAAGCATCTGCCTGCCAAACTGAGTCACCAGCATAGTTAAGTTTAAGTCCATCCTGAACTTTCCACTGCCCTAACTTTGCAGTGCTGCCAATTACGTATACCTGGACATATCATACTTCATAAATAGGTGCAATGCTGATAAGATCGTGCATAACTTTGCTTGCACAAATGTGGGCAGCTCTCAATAGGGAGAAAGAGAATTTACTGATGTCTCTTCTTCTACATTTGGGCAGCAAATTTTGAAATGGACAACGACGGCATCTACTGCAGTTCAAAGATCACAAAGGAAAAGGGTTAGCAAGCAGAAATCAGGCACAAACATTAATAAGAATGATGGGTGAATAATAAATAAGCCTATACAACTACCTTCCTTGTCTAACTTATTCTGAATCCCAAGGGGTCTCTCTATGTTCAAACCCCAACTTCGACGAAAGATGACATCTTTGAAGGCACTTCTGAAAGGGATGGCATCACCACCAGCCTGGATTCCATGAAAATGAACGTTTACATCATCGAAGTTACATGTAAAGAAACCACCAATTTTTTAATTAAGAAATTATACACTCCTCTAGTCAACGAATCATTATTAAGCCAACATAATCCTAACTATGAAGAAGCAATTGTTGTTATTAGACTTCTTCAATCTACAAGAAATCTGTTGGGTTATATGGCAGAATAATGCCTTTACATACATTTCCAGAATAATGGGAACAGAAAGAACCCTTTAAAAAAAAACATTTTCTGCAAGATGAATATGGGAAACACCAATTCGCAAAGCATGAAAAGGAATGGAAGAATGGAGCGCAAAGCGTCACCTGCCAAAGATCATGAAGCTCCACATGCTCTCCACCATTTATCCCCTCGGGCAATACTAATTTACGCTTCTTTCCCATCTCCCATCTCAACACACTCTTCTTATCATCCACCACATAGTAACTATACTCACCACTGAATTCACTTGGTACTGAGATACTTCCACCCCATATGAGCTCCTCACCTTGATGCACAGGGCTCAATAACAAGCCTTTCTTCACATCCCATGAACCCAGGACTCGTTCAGATCCACACACAAGCAGGCTCTGACCCCATTGAGTATAATATGGTAATATAAAACTCACATTCACCGACTTCGCTGTCTTGGTCCCAGAAAACAATCCCAAATTCGCCATTTCTTTCAGAGACAAATCAGACCCTGATAATATTTCTTGAAAGCAATTTGCATTCTGTTAGTATCTACTTAAAAAAGTAAAATCTTGCAAAACTAAGTGAAAAACATTAGCATAACTAAAACAATCCAAAAGGCTAAACATTAAGAACTTGAAGAATTGATTCAAAATTCTACATTTTGACCAAAAACAGCAAGTGCCCAGATCAAAATTACAAGTGATTAACTTGAAAAGGAGAAAAAGACTGAATCTTTAACCGAAATATGAGCAGCAATAACCTTAACTTCAACCAAAACAGGCTGGTTTCCACGTTTTGTTCAAGAGTAGCAAACCGCTGTGCCTCTTATAGATACATACAGGGGAATCTAACAGTGAGATTTGTTTGGTTCCAATGGAACAAAAAGAGAGGTGAAAGATTACTTTGCAGATCGGGAAATGGATATCACTCTCTCAATGCAAAGATATTTTTATTGATTCTTTATTGGAAAGAGAATATGCAAGTTGCTGAGCTCTGATATTTTTCTGTGAATAGGAAAAAGACAAGAAGAGTGTGTCTTTTAGCTGGTTAGAAAGATGCAAATTCAGAGCTCTTTTCACGGGAAAATCTCACACACACTTACGTGTCATGACTCGGAGAGAGAGAAATGGAAATTCAAACCTTCTCCCAACTTTGTGTCCCTTGTTTCTGGATCCACCTCCATTTATTAACAAACTTACGTGTGTCTGAATATATACAGAGACACACCCCTGCTGTTTTCAAGAAAGGCAAAAAATGAATCGGTTTTTACTTTCTAGTAGTTGCCTGACATGAATGCTTTTCTTTTTTTGATATGCATGTTATCATAGTTATTTAGCTCAACGAATTTATCTGGAACATGATTGATTCAGAGTTCAGACTAGTTTGGGTTGCACCAAAAATAAAAGAAGGAATTAACTTGGTTTTATCCTATTAAAAATTTAGTTTGGATTATGATCTCGACAAAAAAAAATATGTTAATTATTTTTAAAATAATTATATTTTAACATATTTATAAGTGAAAATTATTTAAAAAAATTATTATCACAATACCAACAAACTCTAAATAATTAAAAGTTAACCTCATTTCCAACCTCTCTTTTTAATATTTATAGTCCATGCGCTTTATTTGAAATCAATTCCTTACTGAAATTAAATTTAATTATAGTGTTTTATTTGAAATTAGTTGATAAATAAGTTGAATTTATGTATTTAAAAAGAAATAAAATTTATTTTATTTTATTTTCTATGTTATCTTCATCTTATTTTAAAAAATATTTTTAATATTCCCAAATAAAATTATAAATCATTCTTAATAATAAGAAAGAGAATTTCGAACTTGAGATGGACCAAATAACAATGATTAAGAACAGCAGAATAAAGCGCAGAAGCTATTGTTTTTTGTTGTCTCTTGCCATATTATAAGGATGTTCTTCTTGTCTCTTTCTCTCAGATTTTTTTCAGTGGATAGAAAATAAAATCTTTCATTTTAAAAATCTAAACAGGATCGAACCAAATAAGAAAATTAAACCGATTGATTTGATTCGGTTCACTTCAGTGTTGCATTTATTTAAACCGAATAAATCTAATTTAAATCAATGGGCCTCTAGCTCGACTGTTTTTCAGATGCTTTGATTTAATAAACATTTAATTTCTTATATCCGGCCTGGTTTTGGTCTCTTTTTTTTTTGAAAATTTAAAACTAAAATTAAATTTAACTAATTTTTTAAAAATAAAATATTTTGACTGGAATTATTTAACAGAATGGAAAAAAAATTCCAATTAATTTTGAGTCCATTTTTATAAATATTCCAGATAATATTACTGATTTGCTCACCCATATATTTTTAATAATACCTCAAAACACAAAGCATATATTTTGCTCGGCTAGACAAAGCTAGCTAGTTCACTCACTCATGATAAGGGAAGTGGATAGAAAATCTGCCACCACATACAGAATTTAGCATGAATACTGAGCAATTCACAGAGTACTAAGATGATATATATATATATTGTTTGTCTTTTCTGCAGGGAAAAAAAAAATAAGTCCCATAAGATTAACATGATGTAATTTGATTAACTTTATAGGTCTACAAACAACCCAAATTCAATGTACAAATATAAATATAATTTAATTTAAAAGAATCCAAAGTAACATTTTTTATATATATACTAATATAATAATATATTAGATCAACTTGAATGAACTTAACCTAACAGATTAAATTCACAATTCAAGTTATGAGATCAAAATAACTATATAAAAAGCATATTAAAATTAAATATAAAATGTAATTATCAATGAATCTATTGTTAAAAAATAAAATTTTAAAAAAAATATATAAACAAACAATCATAGTTAACTTATAAAACTCATAACCCGAGTCACAATACAAAAACAACTTTTTAAAAAACAAATCATAAAATTTAATTCTCAATTAGTTTGATATTGAAGGATAAGATTAAGAAAAAAAATCAATTAAAAAATCATAAAAATTACCCGAATAAATTAATCAAACTCGTGATCGAGACCATGATAATTTCATAAAAAATTAAAAAATATCTTGATTTAACTTATAAAATCTATAACTTTAGTCACAAGACTAAAATAACCTCATAAAAGATAAATCAAAATAAATTATGAAATTCAATTCTCAAGTGACCTTATTAAATCCAATATTAAATTGTGAAATTTATAAAATAATTAATTAAAAAATAACAAAAAAAATCAAGACAACTTGAGTTATAAGATCAAGATAACTTTATAAAAAAACAAACTATAATAAATAATAAAACTTAATTTTCAATCAAATATAATATTAAATGATAAAATTAAAAAAAAAAACTAAGTCAACCGAATTAATTTGTCAAATCTACAATATAGAACATGAGTTGAGAAACTCAATAAAAAACAAATTCAATATTAGAGGACCCGTAACTTGAATTATAGAACTTAGATAACTTCTTAAAAAAAAACAACTCAATTTAATAAAAATTAAAATATCAAACCCCATTATTCTAATCATGAAGTTAGAATATCCTCGTATAAATCAAATCAAACTCAATTTTTAATATTAATGATAAAATTCAAAAAAAATAAAAAAACTAACTTGAATCAACACGAATTAATCCATTAAATAATTAAAATAACATAAAATACATATAAAACAAATCATGAAATTTAATTTATAATTAATTTAATATTAAATAAAAAATATATATATAATTAAAAATAATAAATCAATCTGGCAAACCCAACAGATGTCCAATCAGTTAGGCAACCAAATAAAAAATAAATCAATATTAAAAAAAAATATTGTTTCCAAAAAATTTAAAGAATTAAAAAACGAGGTAACTTTTTTCCCATCTAGGCCGCCTCTAGTTTATTTGCTTGTTTTTGCCAAGCAGTTGATCCTTTCTCGGGCCAATGGAGCACGAAACGTGACGGAGCACGATTCCATGAACTAGCATCTGCGGCGCTCGTGCCATGCCAGTGCATTACTGGGCACTGATCAGTATAAATTTTTTTTCCTTTGAAGACTCAACCTATCAATAACCAAACAATGCTTAGCTTGATGATACACACATAACAGTAGTGCGGGGTTAGGGTTGCTCTTATTATGGAACCCAAACAACTATAATATTAATAAAAGTTTGCTGACCAAAGTGCTCGTCTGACCTGTGACGTTAATACGAGATCAAGATTGAACCATATTTACCCAATATTCAACCACCAAATACGCTATAAAGCTAGATGAGTTCAACAGCTGGGCTGAAAGAGAATGAGGGACACTTGGGATCAAAAATCATACCTGATTGACTTAGCAGGGATGAGATACAAAATGGTAATTTGATACACTTGTTCTCTTCTCTTTTTTTTTTTTGGCATTTTTCCCTCCTTACATTTCTGCGGAAGAGAATACACAAAACAGCAGCAATGCAATCAAAGGCCTGCCACCTCTGTGACTTTGACCTCAAAATGCATCTGTATGCTGAACTTTTAATCAAATATTTACACGCACGAAAACAAAAAAGAAAGAAAGACATATATCCACTAGGATGGGAGGCAAGCCCTTTGCGTTGCTCCCACTTAAACTCCTCCAGTTTGTTCGGTCTGTCTGAATTGAATTCTGAATCCCAGAGCAGTGATTTTAACTAGAAAATAGATTGTTCCCCTTTTCTTTTGTTATAGTTGTAATACAACAGCAATTAGGGATAGTACCCATTGAACAGTGAGAAGACCTGCAGAAGCTGCAAAAGTAGATATGTTTAGTCCATGGCATTCATGGGAATATAAACATTTACATAATATGGTCCAACAGTTCCAACTCATTGGTGCATGATAGATTCGTAATGAGTGATTTCCATTGTCCAGTCTGAGGAAAAAGATGATTTTAGAAAATGAATGTCACAGAAACTCAAGCTTGAGAAAAATGCATACCAAGTACAAAACAGAAAACAAACTAGAATCAGTATATCAAGCAATCAACCCACAACGTTTCATAAACAATTTGCAGAGAAAGAACCAGAATGAATGATGAGGATGAGCAGCCAGCAAAGACAAATTCATCATCGCATTTACAAAGAAACTAGTGTTAGATTTGTATGTGATGTGAAGCACTTGGTATGTAAAGATTTTAAATCTACTCACATGAAGATGGCGATGATGAAGGTGAAAATGACAGCATTGTGTCAGAATGCTCATCAGATTTACCCCTTGATGGTGGCTGAGCATGGGCAAAAACTACATTTGGCAAAGGACTAGATGCAGGAATTGATTGGGAAATCGATGAAGGTGCTGGTGATACTTCTGGTCGATCATTGTGGGGTTGAGGCAAGGCAGCAAAGTGAGGAGGACTACTAGGTGCCACTGAAGGGGCTAAATGAGACCTCTTTCCACCATTCCCTGTGAAACTTCTTTTGCGCCCAAACTGACAACCAGGAGGATTTGCTTCATGGTTGTTATGAGGTGCAGATGAACTTTTCAATGGGGCAGGTGAATCATCAACAGGTGCAGGTGCACTTCTCTTAGGTGGAGGTATAGGTGAAATTGCAGGAGCATGGGCACCATGGTGGTGGTGGTGGTGGTGGTGGTGGTGGTGTTGATGGTGGTGGTGAGGAAGAGAAGCAGGAGAAGGTGAAGGGGCACTGCCTTCACCACCATGGAGTGAATGTTGCAATATAGATGATAGACGAACTTGCTTCACTCTACCAAAAATAGTGTTATTCAGGCCAAGATTCTTAGAATTACCCCTGATAGTTTGAGCCAGTTGCTTTAACCTGGGGGTATTCCCAATTACCAGCAGCACTGACGATTTAACAGTGGTAGGGGGAGACACCGTTGAACCTTGTGAATTCCATAATTCTATATACAAGTTCTGCATCCACAAAAGAAACCATCAGATTCTGCATAGCAAACACTAGAGTGGTAAATGAATAAATTCTCGAGAAACTGATAGGCATATCTCTATTTGGGTAATCATAGACTAAAATCTTTGATGAATGAAAAGTTATTACACGCATGAGTTTTTTTCTCCCTGTCAGAAAAGAAGAGTCTAGTTAAGAAACAAAACCCTTCCTTTACATATTTCTAACAAGTCACTTTTTACACAATTTCAAAGGTCCCACTCCCAACACACAACCACCCCACACTACCATCTCAAACATATTCAAAAGTTGGAATACTGAACCACTGCAGTAAAGTAAAACCTCACATGCATGTATAGATATAAATAGATGTTACATAAACTGCAAAACAGGTCATGTTTTAAAAGAGAAGGGGCAAATTATTGTCAAACCTCAATGGGCGTTAGATGCAGTCCTGCCTTCAGTTGACTTTTCAGCTCTGCAAATTTTTCCCGTATTTGAAGAATAGAGAAGTTCAAGGTGAAGTTGAATGGTATTTGCACTTTCTGCAAAAGAAAAGCTCTCTGTGGTGGAATAATAGTAATTCCACCAGGAAATTTAAGTACCTCAAAAGAGGATGCATCTCCAAACAAGGACTTAGTAAGTTCGAGAGATGAATCATTAACAACCAAAGACACAAAAGAGCCCCTGATTAGACTTTGATCAGTTGATGATATTTTTGAATCATTTTCAAGTGGATCAACCCCAAACACAACCTTTGTTCTGTTTGATCCAGCCAAGGGTTCTAGAGACAGGATAACCACCTGTTTGAACATATAAATTTGAATCAAAATTGAGGAAGTACAGATTAAATAATATAAGACTAATGGAACAGGTGAATACCTTGGTATTAGGAACTCTCATCTCATCAAAAATATCACCCTGAAGCTTCAATATCTTGTCCTCCAGCAAGAAAACTGGCTTTTTGACTAGGAAGCTTGCTACTATATCATGATCTGAATACATGAAAATTGAACACATTGATACCAAAGATTGAAAGAGTGAGTTTCATGAATAGCATAAGCATCCAGGGATATCTACAAATATGTTGATGTTTATCTCACAACAGAATCCAAAAACACATGCTGCGTTGATGAAACAAACCTAAAAGCCTGTAATTACCAGGTGATAGTTTCACTCATATCATTTCCGCTTATATTTTCCAATACATTTAATTAGACGTCTAGATTTCAAAAGGTATGGCACCATAGGACTGAAGGTGATTCCTAATTTAAAATAAAAAATGCATGAACACTACATATATGCGTTTTCAGCATCCATTTCCATGATCAGTCATGAAGAACACCAACGGTAACTCAATTAAAGTCACAAATTCAGTTCATATTATCCACAAGCTGAACTAAGCTTAATAACACTTCTGTCACAATTAATTGGGACTGTTAGCCAAACAAAATCATTACTCATTATAGACCTCAGCACTAACTCACTTGCAGCATCTAACAAAACCAGCCATGCATGACTAAAATATAAGCCTAAAATTTATGAAACAATGATACTGTTGCAGACTCCAACACCATATTAAATCTTCAATCCAAATATCTAAACTACTGAGTGGAGAGGTAGTGGTGGAGAGGCTAACACATTTGAAGCTTGTAAATTCATACTCGGTACATATTCATTATGAGACTAGTCAACAGCACGAGTGTGCTACTCAGCAGAGACAAATTGCAACAACGAATTATTCAAAACAAAGAAAAAGCTTTAGCAAGAACATAGTGGCTTCTCTATCGTTACACAGCACATATGCAGCGTACAAAGTCCAGTTTTTGTAATATGAACAAACACTCAATTAGTTTCAGGGGGCCCATAATGGAGCAATTATTTTGTGCAATCAATGTTTCTTGTTTTGCATAAAGCATAGGTTATATTTAACAAACAATACAACATATCCTGACCGTCTATATTTCAGTCTTAAACAATCCATGTTTCAGAAACCCATGTCTCAAAGTATAGGTCTATTCCTCAAAAGACCAGACCTTTACCCAAATTAGAGATGCAAAAGATCACCACCTTAATATGGAAATTCGAATACCCAAATTCTTCCATCAGTTGTATTCCTAGCTTGAACAAATCTAAAAAATCAAAGTTGTCAAACCACAATAAGATTTTCAAGATACAGACTCTTTAATCGGTAAATACCATATAGTCTTACCTTGTTTCACAGTATTCTCAATCAATTTCTTTCCATATATTTTCTCACCAACCCAATACCCACCAACAGATCATAACCACTTAAGAAACCCTAAATTCAAGCAACCCCGTAAAAAAGGCAAATTAATAAATTCTACGTTCCTTTTTTTTCTCACATTATCAACCAAACACTACTTAACAACCTCAGCCAGCAAAAACCCACGAATTCAATAAAAATAAAAAAATAATAATCTAGATCTATCCACGGTTCAAAATGCCAAGCACCCACGAATTCAAAAGCCCAGAAAAATAAAAGTAAATAAAACAAAAACCCTACCTTTAATCCTGTAATCTAGATCCAGATTCCCCTGATCTGCAAAATGTAGAAAAGGAGGCAACCAAAAAACAGCAGAAAGAAAAACAGCAACAGATAATAAAAGGACAAAAACACATCTAAACCCGATAAACCTAGTAACAGCAAAATTCCCTTTACATCCAAAACAATAAAATCCCCTCTCTACATTTTGCTCTTCATTCTCACCACTTGTACCTATCCCTTGTTCCTCTTCACTTCCATTAACACTATTTCCCACTTTCCCCATAATGTAGCCAATGTTACAACACAAAAGAACCCCTCCCCCCCTCCAAACTATGGTCCTTGTTCTTCTTCATGGTGAAAATGGACTTGGGTTGTTTGGTGGTGAATTGGGTCTTGGTTTGTTGAACCCATTTTTTGTTTTGGAGTAAGAAAGTGAAAGAACAACAACAAGAAGAGGAGGAAGAGGAAGGGAAATGGAGAGTACTAGAAGAAGGGAATTTTATTAGTGAAGATGTATTGTAAGAGAAGATGAGAGAAGGGCTCTTTCGCTTCTAGTACTACTAGATATATTTTTTTATAATATTTTTTTGTAGTTTGAATTTGTTTATGTGTAGTGGTAATGGTGGAGTAATAGGTAGGGTTTCAAGTTGGAGAGAGAGAGTGTGTGTGGAGTCACCACCTGTAAATGACAAGGATGGTCTTTTAGGTTAAAAGAGTTGGCGGTGGTTTATCTGTTTTTTTCTTTTTTTCAAATTTATTTTCAATTTTTTTAGATTCTACTTTAAATTATAATGCAATTTCGATTTTCAATATTGAGAAGCTTGGGGTTTGGACATGTTTGGCAGTATTTAGATAAATTGATCGCATAATCGATGAGAATTGTTATGATTAGGGTTCTTTCATGTACTAGGGTTCAAAATTTTAAGTTGTTGTGGATAATGATATCTTAAATAATAATACATGATAATATAGATAGTTTGAGTTTCATGGTTGAAATTAGTTTTAGTATGGGAAATTAATTTTAAAAAATTGACTGTCATAAAACCAAATTTAATTAGTTGTGTCTTAGTTTGAACGTCACAATTAAAAAAGTGAACTTCAAATATTTTAAAAAATAATTTTGTGAATATTTTGCAGTATGGTACGAGATTAATGTCAATTAAAAGTGTGTTAGAATAATATTTTTTATAATTTATTTTTATTTTTTATCATTAATGCTACAAAATTATTAAAAACACATATAAAAATATTATTTAATATTTTTCAAGCCAATAATAATTTAATAATTAAGTTAGACTGCATCATTAAACAACTCTTTTATTGCAGTTAAATTATTTTGGAGAATATTTGGAAACATGGCTCAAATCTTGTTTTCAAATAATATAAATTTTTTGTTAAAAAATAATTTAATTTTTATATTTTAAATCATTTTAATACATTAATTTCAAAGATAATTTTTTAAAAAATAAAAAAATATTATTTTAATATATTTCAGAATCAAAAACATTTTAAAAACTAAAGTAATCACACTCCCAAATATATTTTTATTCTATATAAAAAAATAATGATAAAAAATATTTTTGTGTAAATTTACATGTCAAGGATAATAAGTGCATTTTAAAAAAAAAAGATTTAAAGATACACTTTGTATACGTGTATATATGGGAGACATTAATAATTTTTTTAAAATATTAATCCTAAAATTTAAATTAAAAAATTGTGAAAACAGTACTTGAACAGGATTTAAAAAATTGTGATTGCAAATTTGATAATTATTATTATTTGAATGTATATAAGAAAAAAAAGATTTAAAGATACACTTTGTATACGTGTATATATGGGAGACATTAATAATTTTTTTAAAATATTAATCCTAAAATTTAAATTAAAAAAAAAAGTTAATAATCTTCCGTGATGAAATTTAAAAATTGTGAGAACAGTACTTGAACAGGATTTAAAAAATTGTTAGTGCAAATTTGATAATTATTATTATTTGAATGTATATAAGAAAAAAAAAGGGTAGGGACCACGAGGGCAGTGAGTGTTGATGGAAATGGATAGGGCACCCCACCTGCGCCCAAACGCGTGGCGTTTATATTTGAGGAGACACTGCCAGCCTTAGTGGAGACTCTGCTGGAAAACCATTGTTGACTCTCCTTAGTCAAATAATATTTACTGCATAATACTATTGCATATCTTGCAGTATATCGCAAGCCATCACACTGCTCATTTTGAAAAATCATCAGTGGAGTGGTGGCGAAGACAGACAGGTCCCTAGATTTCAAATAATCCCGTTACAGTTTCATGCAACTGTCCCCTCTTCCCTAAATAGAGATCAAGGTGAGTTTTTGAGTTTGGATTTAAAATTTTATTTTTTTTTATTATTTTTTTATTATTTTAATATATTTATAGATAAAAAATATATTAAAATACAACCGTTATTGTATTTTTAAACACCATGTTATCAGACATGATTTAAGTTTGACTTAATATAAAATTTAGTTTATAAAAAGGTAAGATTAACTTGAAAAATATATTTAAAAAAATTAAAACAATAAGATCGTAAGTTGACCTATCCGGGAGACAAGATCACTTTAAGGTTAATGTTTTTAGAATCAATTCAAGTATATGTTTTGATTTAAATAACTGGGATGTCTCACTTACATTAATCTATTCCCATGATTAAAGTAAATATAGTCTTAATTTGTAATTCAACATTGCTAATAAATCATTCCATTCGTATTTATTAGAAAAACCCTTTCATGAAAGGTGGAAGAACGCAATAATCGTCAAGAATGATATAAAAACAAGCAGATTTCAAATCTCATCGTGCACTTTTATGAGGGTTGTTTGATTAATTAATAAGCAAGGGTTTCTCAAGTGTTGTTGGATTGAATGGTTGTATTTGCCCGTAAAGGTTCTGGCTTGGGATTTATAAATTGTTAAATGTTTTGTTGTGGTGGGCTATGCAATAAATGGAGTGAATTTTTCATGCCATGAACATGTTAATATTGATCGGTTTTTCTTTTTAAAATTTATTGTGGTTATGGATATTTTTAAAGATATTTTTTATTTATAAATATATTAAAATAATATTTTTAAAATTATTTTTTATATTATTGCATCAAAATAATTTAAAAACATCAAAAACATATTAATTTAAAGTAAAAAATAAAAAAATTCAAATTTTTTAAAAATATTTTACAAAAACAAACATGACATTTAATCATGTAAGACATGCTTTAATTCAACTATCTTATGTTCCTAGGTTGACCCAAAAAGATTTGTGTCATGAGATTAATTACCAGGGTTCTAGGATTATATTATCTAATTTTTTTAAAATATTTTTTATTTAAAAATATATTGTAATATTTTTATTTTCTTACATGATATATTAAAAAAACCAGCAGCGCCAAACACCTTCGAAGTTAACTTGTGAATCATCCAGGCAATTTAGATTATTATTTTTACTTTTATAAAAATATCATGATTTTATTTTTTAATAATAATAAAAATAATCTCGTCTCATTCAGATTTAAAGCGGGTTTGATCGGTTCCATTTACCTAGTCACCCATATCTCATCAGGATAATGTAAAAAGTGAAACTTTACAACGTCATGCTCGCAACTAAGTGATTTATTGGATCAACTCACCATTTAAAGCCAAATTTAATAACCACGAACGAGAGTCTATAATCTAGTGTAAAATATTTTTTAAATTTCATTGAGAAATTAATTAGAACCACCTTAAAATTTTGAAATTTGAATATGTTAAGGATGTTTTAACTGTTATTCTTGTAGCTGTTATTATTTAAAAAAAATTGCTTGAAAATATATTATTATTTTCTAAAAAATATATAAATTATTTTAAAGTAATTTAAAAAAACAGTTTTGAAGAGTAGAAATTATAGGAATTTTTTTCTTTTTTCTTGCTGAAAACCCTATCCCATGATTCTCCATGGACAAGGAATGCTCGAGCACTGTCCAAAAGGTTGCTGGAAAATTCAAAACAGAAGGTAGTGTCCATGATGAGGATGTCCAGAAATTCAAACCAAGAAGAAGATACAGACAAAAACTGCGCTGTCCAAAATTCCAAGAAACAGGAACGCGTATATTCAGCGGCCTGGTTTAAATCAGCTAGCTGTAATGCTAACAAGAGGCAGGAGGCTGGCTTCACAGTGACGTTCTTCTGTTTTTCAAATTTCCTGAATTCATAGCTTGGAGTTATTCGATATTTTGTTATGAGATATTATTCACTGATTAGATATTTAGAATGTGTTTGGCATCTTGGATCGGATTGAATAATGTACGTTTTATCTTGTGATTGATGCACGTATCCCGGCACCAAAATAAGATTAGATTGGTTTATGTTAAAGTTTATTTTAGTTTTTTATTTTTTTAATTGTCCATTTTAGCGCTTGTATTTGATTTTTATGATAATTTACTCGTTACCGAAAATCTATTTGATCCTCTAATTTTATGGCATGTACAGTCTAGTTTGAAATCTTGAGGTTTTTGCAATTAAGCCCCTGCAAAGAGATATTATTTTTATAAAACTGATTGGATTCTAGTATATTCCGATTGATAAATAAATAATAAACACTGTGAAAAAATAAAAATAATAATATTGAGAAAACTTGTTTTACCATAAGAGTTTTATTCTGAAACAACTTTTAACTGAACAATGATGAATCATTGATATATTCAAAAAATACATAGAATATATTATAATTTATTTTATCATAATATAAATATTTTATATTATCGTATCTCACACACCAACACATCCATATAAAAACTTCAAACAAATCATTAAAAAACATGTGTTTATAATTTGTTTTCTAAATTTTTTTATTTTAAAATATATTAATATAATATATTTTTTTATAAAAACACATTAAATTTTAACAAAAATACAGGCCAACCGCATTCTAAAACAAATTCAAAAGCTTAATATTAACTTGTTGGAGTGCACTTGTCTTATTGCTATCCAATAAAAATGATTGATGTGTTTATATATATATAAATCTTTTTAATTAGGGTAGACTTGCCAAAATATTATTTTTAAAAAAATATTAGAGGATTATTAAGAGTCGATTCTCTTCAACTGTGATCCAAGTTTTTCTTCGGATGGGGTTTTACAACCATCACAAGGGAAGCTCAGCTTTTAATATCTATTAACCGTGTGATTTGTGGTCTGTCATTGGTTAAATATTTTTATTTTCTATAAAAAATTATATATGCAAGTTTTTTTAATGTATTTCTGTAGCATTACAAATCAAAAGATTTATGTATATATATGTAACCAAACAAACTATATGTTATATGTGCGGATAAATAGATAAAAAATTATTAATGATATTTAAAAACAAAACTTGAAAAATTAAGAAACATATGTGAATCAAGATATTTAATTTTGAAAAAACTTGATATTAAATTGATTAAATAAAAAAAACTCGCAAGCCCATGCATATTAAAAATATCATATGAAAATAGATATGTTTTATTATTTTAAAAAACATAGTTTATCCATACAAAAAAATAAAACACGAAATAATAGATAAATTAGAAAAACCTCTTCGAAAATTATACGCATGACTAAAAAATCAAAATTATTTAAAAGTGACTTTTTAAACAAAATAAAGAAGAAAAAAATTAATGTAAATATAATTGAGTCTTTAAAAATATTAATCAAATAAATTTTTTTAAAAAGGACACCTGGTGTAACTCGCCTAACCCATTTTAATTTGAGCAAACTTGCATGATTAGACCCATTTTTTTAATCCACTTAGAGTGGAAGACATGCCTTTTTTAATTAAAAAAGGGCGATGCATCACCTATTTTACCCGGATTTCAGTCGTTGTGGTGGTTGAAAAACTAGGGTTTATAATCTTTTAATTTAAAAACTTTTTTTCAATTTGTTTTTCACTAAAAAACACATATATAATACCTTATAAATCATAACAAACTTATCGACAACTTAAAAAAAACTAAACTTAGCCCAGGACCAAAATAAACTTCAATTCAAATATATTTTTTCATAAATTTTTAAGATACAAAAACATATAACATAAACTCTTCTTATCAAATAGAAGAATTTGACACAAAATCCCCTATTTTAATGACCTAAATTAGCATTAACTATAAGTTTATATTTTTATCGCCAAAATCTAACCTTTATATCTTCTCTCTTAAACAGGTACAAAAAAATAAAAATTTGTTACAAAATAGAGTTAAAACAATTTTAAGGGATCAAAATTATATAATTTATGTGATTATTTAAGTTGAAGGATCAAAATGCATTTCTTCAAAATTTATGGTACACCATCTTTGTTTACCTTTTTTTTATTTCATCCCATTTCTTTTCATTTTATCCTTTTATAAGAATTTGAAATTAATTATTTCTTAAATATGACTAAATTACTGAAAAATAAAGTTTGAATATCAAATAAAATAAAAAAAAACACCGTGACACAATAAAAATCCCAAACGTTTTACAATATAGTATAATATGTTAATCAAGTCAAATTAACCATTAACCTTTTTCAACAATATCATCAGGGAAAAAAAGTTCACTGTACCTGTAATTATCCTTTGTTTTACTCGCAAGCAAATAAAAGTTTTGCAGAGTTTGAAATATCCAGGGAGGGACGTGAGTGGCGGGGAAGCTTTCACCGTATTAGAAAGCGAAAGTACGCCCGGCAGCTGGTTGCGGTGCCTTCCAATACAGGAATGATTAATGAACCGCACGCACCGGTCACGGCGGATAGGTGGGTCTCACCGCCCCCACACGCACACCCGTGATCGACGTGTATTTTGTGCGGCTCGTCGTTTTGTTGAGTCCTCTCTTGTGCTTCAAATTTGCTCCATCCATAATTTAGATTAAAAAAAACCAAAGACTATCTTATTTATATTTATGTATGAATATATAAAAAGAGAGAGTGCGTTGATGAGTAGCTAGATTCAACCATAGCTCAATAAACTATTTATAAAATAAAAAATCTCTTTTATTTAATATCTTGATCAAACTAATAAGTTGTTATAAATAAATAATTAATCAATTGCATATTTGTTTGAAAATTTTAAGAAATTTATCTGAGAAAATCATAAGAAAGCCACAATCAACTATTAAACCTGTTTTCTTTTTAGTTTTTGGTTTCATATATTTCTAAAAAATATATTAGAATTAAAAAAAATTATTTAAATATGTATTTTGTAATGTGATGTTTCATGATTTCGAGTTGAAGATATATTAAAATAATGTTTTTTATTTTTTATTTTAATATTAACAAATTAAAATGATTGAAAATTAAAAAAACACACATAAATTTAATATATTTTCATGTAATAGATAATTTTAAAAATATTAAAAAAACTGCTGCAACGCAAAATAACAATAAAAAGAGAGAATAAGTGTACGTAATAAAAGATAACGAAGAAAATGAAACAAAAAAGGTAATAAATAATATTTTTTAAATTTTAAAGAAACTCGTGCAGAAGTTTTAATAGTTAAGAAATAAATAAGTAGAAGATTGATGAATATATATGAACGGTGATAAAGTAACGCGCTTAGAACCTCTTCTTGACCGACGCGTCCCACAGGTGTGTTCCGAGCACAGGCATAAAGTGACGCCTTGATTTTATCCTTGTTTCACTTCCTGTCATGGTATAGATGAAATAAATTGATGATTTTTTGCAATTCTCGAGCAAAATTATTAAATTTGTTGTCGGAGTAATAAAATCCTCTTCTTATGTTCAATTTATTATCATTCAAGAGACAGCTCAGTTTTGTTTTACATGTAAAGTACAGCAAAATAACAACATTGATTTTAAAAACAAAAACTATTTAATTGACACCAAAGTGGCAAAGTTGTCTGAGGGAAAATATGTTAACGCGTGGACAACACGTAAGGTGCTTTTCATCAACTAAACGCTGCATCTCGATAAGGCATTTGAATTGTCTCCAAAACCCTTTATCCTTGGACGTGCGTCTGACTAGCCAATCTCTAGTTAGATGTGAATAATCTTTTCTCTTTATTTCCTTTTGTTTTCTCCCCCGTCATTGATTTTCTAAAGAGTTTTTCAATTTATTTTTTCTTTTCAATTTATTTTTTCTTTTCATTTTGTTTTGTTTAGAATGAATTATATATATATTTTTTAATTTTACCCCTTTTATTTTTTTCATCTTCCAAGTTTGATTTTTGTTATTTTGATAGATATTTTTAATCTTGATAAATTTTTTAAATTATTTTTTTTATAATTGATTTTTGTTATTTTGATAGATATTTTTTATCTTGATAAATTTTTTTTTATAATTTTTTTTATTAATATTAAATTAATTAAAAACTAAATTTTTTAATTAAGTTACGGTTTAAGATTTTATGATTTATAAATTTGAAAAATTAACTTGGTTGTAAAAAGTTCACTTAAATTTATTTATTTTTCTTTTTTTTTCCTTCTAATCTCATGTTTTTTTCAATTTAATTATTTAGTGTCTATTTATTTGGATACTAAAATACACTGTTTTTTTAATTTGCTCTTTATATGATTTATCATCAATTCTAAAAGTAACCTAAGTTATTTTAAGTCATTTTACTTGTTAAAGTTAGGATTTTAAAATAAATTAATTAATTATAAATATTCATAATATTTTTCTTGGTTTTCTTTCCCAGTTGTTGCCCTAACAATGAGATATTAATATTAAAAACTTATTTTTTTAATTAATCATTGTCAATTTTTTTGTTCATTTTATTTCCTATGTTGACCTTCTATAATCATATTATTATATTAAACAAGTTTACTAAATACAGTGACATTAATAACCCAAGTCTCGTATTTTTTTTTAAATTTCTTCAAGAACACTGGCTTTGCCTAGAAATTATTTTTCATGATAAAAAAACTTAACTTAACCCGTAACATAACATAGTTTTGTAATAGAAAGTGACACATATACTATGGGTCCATAGCAGGGAAAACCCCTAAATCCCACCAGCATTTTCAAGCAGTGACTTCACTTTCATCTTCTTTTTCATCACCCTATATAATCGTGTCCTTGAATCTCGCAAGGCAGTACATGTGGAGTCCCGATCCCAAATACCTCACAAGCTAGTACTCCGAGACGCAGAGCTCCCGCTTCGGTGTAAATTACGATTTCATTTTCACGTGAATGGTACTGATGCCGTAGCAATACCTCACATTTTGTCGTGCGATGTGATTCTTGTGATTTTCTTTATTAACCAGACACGCAAAGATAAGTAAATATACGAGAATAATTTGAGAAGAATTGAAGTCGCATTGTGTCATATAACTAAAACTCAAAAATTTAAATTTATAGATGAAGATGTAATAAATGATTTATATTGTTTTTTAAATTTTTTTCTAAGTAAAAATTATTTAAATTTAAAATTTATACAGACTTATGTTACTTTATATTTTAATTTTTATCAAATAAATAAAAATTAAATTTTAACTCGTGACTGTTTGATCATCAAAATTCTAATATTATATTAATTAATTATTTGCGGCTGCTTTTTAAATAACTATTTAATATTAGCACATCAAAATAATCTAAAATATATTAAATTTTAACAAAAAAATTAAATTTTTTAATAACGTCGTTTGCATCTCATTTCTAAACAGTGCCTTCTATCTATTAGCTTAAATTTTAAGGTGAATTTTTAAGATATAATTTATATTATTTTTTAATATATTAAATATTTTTAGTAAGTTAATTTTATAGCAGTTAATTTTTTTAAGAAAATAAAAATTTTAGAGAAGAATTGAAGTCGCATTGTGTCATAGAACTAAAACTCAAAAATTTAAATTCATAGATGGAGATGTAATAAATGATTTATATTATTTTTTAAAATTTATATATACTCATATTATTTTATATTTTAACTTTTATCAAATAAATAAAAAATTAAATTTTAACCTATGACTGTTTCATCATCAATATTCTAATATTATATTAATGAACTATTTGCTACTAATAACTATTTAATATCAGAACATCAAAATAATTCAAAATATATTAAATTTTAATAAAAAAAATTAATTTTTTTAGAAACGTTATTTGTACCTCATTCCTAAACGGTGTCTTTTATTTATTAGCTTAAATTTTTAGGTAAATTTTTAAGATATAATTTATATTATTTTTTAATCTATTGATTTTTTTTGACAAATTAATTTTATAACAGTTGATTTTTTTAAGAAAATAAAAATTTCAAAAGAGAAAAAAATTATATTAGAAAATTATCACGCGGATGAAGTTGTGGGTTGCAGGGTTAATTGCTTCTTAGTAAAATTAGGATGTTTCATTTTTTCTTTTCTTATTAGTGTTGATCCTGTCAAGCTTAGTCAAATTAATTAGTTACAGAGAATGTGATCGAATTAACCAAATATCTTGTTTAATGCAATTAAAAAAGGAATTGAAGTATGATATTAAATTTCAAAAAACAATCATACGCTGGAGATAGAATCTTGCCCAACAAACATGGGCCCATCTGAGATCCCATGGGTTGAATGGAAGTTGAGCGAAGAGTAATTTATTGTCATGAAAAAACAAAATCCTGACCGACAAGCGGCCAAGCTAGATTGTTTTGATGTTTCAGCAGCCATGCGTTGAGTGTTACTGTGGCGGAGACAACGAGCTGACTGCCAATGCCAAATAATGGACGATGACGAGATAAATAGAATTGCTGACGTGGAATGACGTTTTGCTTTGTGATTGCTCGATGGCCCTTTGCCGTGGTTCGTTAATCGAGTTGCTACGCAGATAGAATTGTCCGAGAGGACGATAATAATTAATTATTTTTAAATTGCTTATTTAAAAAAAAAATTTAATTTAATATATTAAATCAATTTGAAAATACTACAAACTTTAATTTTAAATAAATAAAAAATAAAAAAAATAATTTTATTCTAGAGATACTTTTAAAATGCTAGAATAACGGATAGCATTGGCTCAGCAATAAAAAAGTAATTAGAATTTTTTAAGATTTGATATTATAATTTCTTATATATGAATATATATTTAAAAACTTAATCTTGTTTAGTGTCGTTTAGATTTTACAAAGTTAATAGAGTTACAAGTTTATCCTCTAGTCACTTAATTTTTTCTTGTTAAAAAATGTTTTATACTTTTTAAAATAATTTTTCATTTAAAAATATATTACATTATTTTTTAATATTTTCCTACGTGACACATAAACATGTTAAAATTAAAATAATAATAATAAAATAATTTAATATTTTTAAATTAAAAATATTTTTGAAAAATATTAAAATAAAAAGCACCCAAACACACTAAGAAATATTTGAAATTATAGTGCATAATAATTTTTAAAATAAATTTTTATTTAAAAATATATTAAATTTTTTTATTTCCTAACTGTTAATATTAAAATATCAAAATTATAAAAAATACTAAAAAAATTAATTTAGTATCTTTTTAAACTATAAATATTTTTGGAAAGTTAACTTGGTGTTACGGCTGGGCTCTCTAGTTTCTTTCCAGAGGCCGAACCCACCTTCATAGCTCAGTCTAAAAGCCCAATACCATATCGGCGAATAGACCCAAAAAAGAAGCAAAAGAGCCCAATCACGTCACTAAAAAAAAAAAAAAAGCACAGACAGCACTACTTTCTCTTCAATTTCTAATTTCTCTCTTCAATCTTCACTTCTTCACCATCGCCAAAAGAAATCCGAACACTAAACACGCTTTCACTCTCAAATCTCTCAATTTTTTCTTATCTCTCTTCGTGCTTTTTTTTTTAATTTTCGATTTCACTTCAATAACGAATCAATCAGTATGGGCAAAAACGTGGTTTCTGATGAAGGTAAGGAAAATCGCTAGCTCTACCCTAAACACCCTAAACCTTTAGTTTTGTAATTTTCTAACGCATTTTCTGTTTGTGGTTTTGGTTTGGTGTGTTTTTGCAGATGAGGTGGAGTTCGAAGACGAAGAGAGAGAGCCTGTTGATGGAGATAGAATTGACCGCCACCACGACGACGAGGAGGAGGAGGAGGATGGTTTGCACTTGCTTAACTTTTATGGCTTTTTTTCTTGAAGTTTTTCAGGGTTTAATTCGAGTGGGTTTTTGTTAAGTTTTGGGTTAATGGGTTTTGGTTTTTGTTTCTAGGGCTCTTTGCATGAGCTGTTTATGATGTTTATTTTGAGGGAAATTATTTTTTTGGGGAAAAATGGATTTTTTGTTTTTGTTGGAAGGGAAGTGCTGAATCGTGTTCAGGAATGCGTGATTTAGTTTTGCGGTTTTTGCGCAGAAGAAGGGCAGGATGAATATGAGAAGGATGATTTTATAGTGGATGATGTTGAGGAAGAAGAGGAGGCGGATGAAGAAGAGGAGAGGGCAGATAGTGATGAAGAGAGGCACAAGAAGAAGAAGAAAAAGAAGAAAAGGTCTGTTTCTCTTTGCTTTCACTGTGTTTCTGTAGTTTATCCATGGTATATAGTTTTTTTTAATGATAGAATGATTGGAATTTTTGTGACTGAGTGATGGAGAATGGGTTACGAGTTGTTTTATTGGCAATTGTGGTTTTAAAAAATGGAGCTATTGGTCTTAATGATGCTTGTTTCTATGCCCTTAGAGAAGCTGAGGATGTCCTTGATGAAGATGATTACGAGCTTCTGCGGGACAACAATGTGTACCATCATCGGCCAAAGGTTGTGAGCTTTGTAATGTTTCTCATCGATAATATTGCAGGTCAATTCTTGCACTGTTTGTATAGATGAATAGTTTGGCTTATTATTATGAGAGTTTTGCTTAAAAATTATGTCAGGATAGCAAAAAATTCAAGCGTTTGAAGAAAGCTCAGAGGGATTCAGATGATGACCGATATGGGCTTTCTGATGATGAGTTTGATGGAAGCGGCAAAGGTGGGCGAACTGCTGAGGAGAAACTGAAGCGCAGCTTATTTGGTGATGATGAAGGCATGTGCATCCTGCTCCTGTTTTTCCAATTATGTTATTTTGTAGACTGAATGCTTGACATAGTAATCATGTCTTCCATTACCACAGGCATTCCACTCGAGGATATGCCTGAAGAGGAAGAGCAAGAAGAAGTGGAAGAGGATGGAGACATTGGTGATGAGGACGAGATGGCTGATTTTATTGTGGATGAAGATGACGAAGATGGAACTTTAGTGAGGTATGGTTTCCATTGCCCATGCAATTTGTGTGGTTTATGTTACCTTACAACTGTCGTTTAATTATTTTGCTCATCATGTAGACGCAAGAAGCTAAAGAAAAAGAAATCTCGGCAGGCATCTGGAGCTTCATCTTCTGCTTTGCAAGAAGCTCAAGAAATATTTGGTGATGTTGATGAACTCATACAAATGCGCAAGCAAGGTTTAGAATCTAGTGAATGGAGAGAAAGGAGATTGGAAGATGAATTTGAACCAACTGTCATCTCTGAAAAATACATGACTGAGAAAGATGATCGGATTCGGATGATTGATATTCCAGAAAGAATGCAGGTGTTTTGACGTGTCTATTTTTGAGAAATTACTACTGTTTTGATTTCTCTCAGTTATCTTCATGCTGGCACCCGTTATTTGCTGTTTTTATATTTATAGGTATCCGAGGAAAGCACTGGTCCTCCTCCATTGGATGATTTCAGCATACTGGAGGAGAGCAACTGGTTATATAGTCAGATTGCAAGCGGAACAGTACCTTTGTTTGCCAAGAATGGACTGTTTATAAACAAGGATGATGTTACCCAATTTTTGGAATTACATCACATTCAGAAGTTAGATGTTAGTATATGTACATACACGCTTCAGAAGTTAGATGTTAGTATATGTACACACACACACACATTTAATTTTCACATGTTATTTTTTGTTGTTTTGATCCAATTTCACCTTAGTTTATTGACGTTCCATTCTTGATTTTAGATACCCTTCATTGCCATGTATCGGAAAGAGGAATGTTTAAGCCTGTTGAAAGATCCCGATCAACATGAAGACAATGAAAATTCTGATGACACTGATAAAACTCCCACGTTCAAGTGGCACAAGGTAAATAACTTATCATGGGATTGACACCTTTTTTTAGCTCCAGAGTGAAGCATACATCAGGAGACATAATAAAATTTTTAGGTTCTAAACATGCACACCGTTCCTTTTAGGTTCTTTGGGCTCTCCAGGACTTGGACAGGAAGTGGCTGCTACTTCAGAAACGAAAGAGTGCCCTCAATTCATACTACAATAAGCGCTTTGAAGAAGAATCTCGACGGATATATGATGAAACAAGACTTAATTTAAATCAGCAGCTGTTTGAGTCAATTCTTAAATCACTGAAGACTGCTGAATCAGAAAGAGAGGTTGATGATGTTGATGCAAAATTTAACCTGCATTTTCCACCAGGTGAGGTTGGGGTGGATGAAGGACAGTACAAGAGGCCCATGCGGAGATCACAATACAGTATCTGTAGTAAGGCTGGTCTATGGGAAGTTGCAAGCAAATTTGGTTACAGTGCCGAGCAACTGGGAATGCAGTTATCTTTATTAAAGATGGTGAGTTTGCATAGGCTACTGATTGTTGATATTTTTATGGAAGCATAACTTTTTTTTTTTATTTGATTTCAGGAGGACGAGTTGCAGGATGCCAAGGAAACACCAGAGGAGATGGCTTCGAATTTTACATGTGCGATGTTCGAAAGTCCACAAACAGTTCTTAAAGGGGCTAGGCACATGGTATGAATCAATGCTCTTATTTTCCACATCTACAACTACAAAATGTTCTGCTGAATGATGCTTGATGAGGTCAAGTTTGAATATCCTTCAACTATTTTTTTTTTGTATTCTTTCAGGCTGCAGTTGAGATAAGTTGTGAGCCCTGTGTCAGGAGATATGTCCGTTTCATTTTTATGGACAATGCTGTTGTGTCTACAAGTCCAACGGCAGATGGGAATGCTGCTATTGATTCCTTCCATCAGTTTGCAGGTGTCAAGTGGTTGCGTGAAAAGCCAATCAAGATGTTTGAGGATGCACAATGGCTCCTTATCCAAAAGGCTGAAGAGGAGAAACTTCTTCAAGTCACTGTTAAGCTTCCGCAAAAAGTTATGGATCAATTGATTGAGGACTGTAATGGTCGCTACTTGAGTGTTGGTGTCAGTAAATATGCTCAACTGTGGAATGAGCAAAGGAGTTTGATACTCAAGGATGCACTCTTTGGTTTTTTGTTACCTTCGATGGAGAAAGAGGCTAGATCCTTGTTGACTAGCAGAGCTAAAAACTGGTTGCTTTATGAATATGGAAAGGTTCTGTGGAATAAAGTCTCTGTGGGACCATATCAAAGGAAAGAAAGTGATGTTTCCATGGACGATGAAGCTGCACCTAGGGTGATGGCCTGCTGTTGGGGTCCTGGAAAACCAGCAACTACTTTTGTGATGTTAGATTCATCTGGGGAGGTTTTAGATGTGCTTTACACTGGGTCACTTACATTAAGATCTCAAAATGTTAATGATCAGCAACGCAAGAAAAATGATCAGCAACGTGTTCTGAAATTTATGACAGACCACCAACCTCATGTGGTGGTTCTGGGAGCTGCACACTTGTCTTGTACTAAACTGAAAGACGATATTTATGAGGTAAACAATAATGAACTTGTCCTTGAGTCTTGGTATTTTTTGCGAATAAATCATGTCTCAGATGCTGTGATTTGTTATGTGTGTGCTGGACTGATCCATGCCATTGTTATATTACTATGTAAAGTAGTTGAGATGCTGTCTATATTAACAAAATTTCCTGCTACCAGGGCAGTAAGAATTTTCCTGCTTCCTTAAACATAGTGGATGCAGATGCTACCAGGTTTTAGGCAGCTTTAATTGTTTAAGGAACACTTAGTTGTTAAAACTTTTATTTGATACTGTTAGAAGCTTTTGTTTTGACTTGTGAAATCTCTCCAAAGTATGTACTAATTAACACAGTGATCTACTTCAAAGTGTATGGCCATGAATGCGCCATATACCAATGCATTTGATCATCTGGGCCTTCTATGAGAAACCACACACAAGTTTATCACAAGTTCACACCGTTTTGATTGAGACATCAGGCTTGTCAGATATTTCTCTTTACCATTTTTATCAAATGGTTTTCTTGATAGATCTTGATATGAAATAACCACTAAGGCACTGTTTGGGAGTGAGTTTCAACATGTTTTTCTTCAAAATTTGAATTTTTTTTGGTGTTTTTGGATCGTTTCGATATGCTGATATCAAAAATAAATTTTTAAAAATGAAAAAAAAAATATTTTGATGTTTTTTCAAGCAAAAAACATTTTGAAAATCAACCGTTACCACTCTCAAACACTCTAAAAATTCTCTTTTCTAAGCCTTGGAGTTGGAGCTAACATCTGTGCACCTATGTTATGAAAAGCAAAGTATGTGAAGTCGTGAACCATAACAATTAACAAAGAACTTATTTTTCTTTCGAATGAAAGAAGACATATGATGTTATCATTTCCCTAGGTTTGGATTTATGGAAATTTTGTGGAATTAATATTCTAGCTCAATTTGGAGGAATGCCTGCAACCTGTTTGAAATAAGCTGCTTAGCAGAAAATGATAACGAGATCACTATGTATTGTTAAAAAAAAGGCTACGGGAACACCCCACCCCGCCCCCTCCTGGTTTTATTGCTGGAACTCTACTGATACTGGTCTATTTTTTCCCATTTGTCATTCTTGGCCTATTTATTTGAGTTTGATGAGAGTAGATTTATAGGTCCTTTTAGGGCTCTGCAACATAGTACTTTGGAGATGTTTCTCTGGCAATTATACTTAGAAGCAGTAGAAACTGTTGTACTGGTTTTAATTTTTTGTTCAAGAAGAAGGATCTCTCATTACCCATCTTTCTCGTTATTCATCCTTCTCACATCACTTTTTACTGTTGACACTTTCAAAGCTTCATTGCAGCTCAACTCAACATTGATTCTGCTATGCTCTGTCTTTAACTTGTTTTTGCGAGGAGTTCCTTTTTGCTTGAGTGTGTGTGGTTATCATTTATAGTATTTATGTGATTCTCTTTAGTTCATTCTATCTGGTGCTTATTTTATTTCATTCCACCTTCATCAGATTATCTTTAAAATGGTGGAGGAAAATCCTAGAGATGTTGGACATGAGATGGATGAACTGAGTATTGTGTATGGGGACGAGTCTCTCCCTCGTCTTTATGAAAATTCTCGGATTTCTTCTGATCAACTACCTGGGCAGTCAGGTATGATATATTGTCTTGATGCTGTTCTTAATCTTAAAAGTCCATTATTCATGCAGTTAACCCTGTCTTATCCTATGTTCTCAGGCATTGTTAAACGGGCTGTTGCTCTTGGCCGTTGTCTGCAAAATCCTTTGGCTATGGTTGCAACACTGTGTGGTCCAGCCAGGGAGATTTTATCCTGGAAACTAAACCCTCTGGAGAACTTTCTTACCCCTGATGAGAAATACTCGGTGATTGAACAAGTTATGGTAGATGCCACAAACCAGGTGGGCCTTGATGTTAATTTGGCCACAAGCCATGAATGGTTATTTGCTCCTTTACAATTCATTTCTGGGCTTGGACCCAGAAAGGCAGCATCTTTGCAGAGATCTCTGGTAAGAACTGGAGCGATTTTCACTCGCAAGGACTTCGTTACAGCTCATGGTCTTGGTAAAAAGGTGTTTGTCAATGCAGTTGGTTTTTTGCGTGTCCGGAGGAGTGGCCTTGCTGCTAGCAGCAGCCAGTTCATTGATGTGTTAGATGATACAAGGATACATCCAGAATCCTATGGTCTCGCACAGGAGTTGGCAAAAGTTGTTTATGAAAAGGACAGTGGTGATGCAAATGACGATGACGATGCATTAGAGATGGCAATAGAATATGTTAGAGAGCGGCCTAATTTATTGAAAACATTTGCTTTTGACTTGTATTTTAAAGACAATAAGCGGGACAACAAGAAGGAGACTTTCAAAGATATAAAAATGGAACTGATACAAGGTTTCCAGGACTGGCGTAAACAGTATAAGGAACCAACCCAGGACGAGGAATTTTATATGATTTCAGGTGAAACTGAGGATACCCTTGCTGAAGGGAGACTTGTACAAGCCACGGTTCGCAGGGTGGTTGGTGGAAAGGCAATATGTGCACTGGAAACTGGTCTGACTGGGATTCTTACAAAGGAGGACTATGCTGATGATTGGAGGGATATACCTGAGTTGTCTGACAAGCTGCGCGAAGATGATATACTGACTTGCAAGATCAAATCAATTCAAAAGAATAGATATCAAGTGTTCTTGGTTTGCAAAGACAGTGAGATGAGAAGTAACCGATATCGGCAGGTACTGAACCTTGATCCCTATTATCATGAAGACCAAAGCAGTATGAGGAGTGAGCAAGAGAAGGTTCGCAAAGAGAGGGAGCTCGCAAAGAAACATTTTAAGCCTAGGATGATTGTTCATCCACGCTTCCAGAATATAACTGCTGATGAAGCCATGGAGGTACCTTCTTGATGCCTTATAATTGTATACTATTGGTCACATGTTTAATAGATAAAATCGGATTGTGAAAACTATCTTCCCATATGGTTCAATTGGAATTCTTAAAAAGAAATTTTGCATTATTTTCTTTTCTGCCTCGTTGCTTGATTCCTCTTCATCTGTATTTGCGTGACCTGGGGTTGGATTCTACCAATTTTTTGCTTTGGATTTGCATCATACTCTGAAAATCTTCATCAAAATTGGTTTGTTTCTCTTTTTCACAATTGTTTGTTAAATCTAAATTTAGTCTTTCTTTAATTTTTTTTCTTGCAGTTCTTATCCGACAAGGATCCCGGAGAAAGTATTATTCGTCCTAGTTCTCGTGGACCTTCGTATTTAACTTTAACTCTTAAAGTTTATGATGGAGTTTATGCTCACAAAGATATAGTTGAAGGGGGGAAGGAACACAAAGATATCACAAGTTTACTTCGTATTGGGAAGACATTGAAAATAGGGGAGGATTGTTTTGAGGATTTGGATGAGGTTGGTTTCTTTTATTTCAGCATCTCATTTCAAAGGCTTCTCCTGTAATTTGTGTAATTGTTACAGGAGCAGGAAAAAAAGAACACAATGTGTTATGGTTGCTCTTGCATATTCCATTGTGATGAATAAGCAGTTGTTCTCTTGTCCCTCATTACTTGATATTGCTAGATCAATGTTGACTTTGTTTTGGATGTAGGTAATGGACCGCTATGTTGATCCCTTGGTGGGCCATCTAAAGTCAATGCTAAATTATCGCAAGTTCAGAAGTGGTACTAAAGCAGAAGTTGATGAGCTCCTAAGGATTGAGAAATCACAACAGCCTGCTAGGATAGTTTATTCGTTTGGCATTTCTCATGAACACCCAGGGACTTTCATTCTTACTTATATAAGGAGTACAAATCCACATCACGAGTATGTTGGTCTGTATCCTAAGGGATTCAAGTTTCGAAAGCGCATGTTTGAGGACATTGACCGGCTTGTGGCATATTTTCAAAAGCATATAGATGATCCCTTGCATGAATCAGCACCATCAATCAGGTCAGTTGCTGCCATGGTCCCAATGCGAAGCCCTGCAACAAGGGGTTCTTCCTGGGGTGGTTCAACGGATGAAGATGGCTGGAGAGGGCAGTCTTTTGACAGAGATCGTTCTTCTGGTCCAGGTTCCAGGACAGGTAAAACATTTTTCAAAAAATGAAGGTGGTTAGACGATATGTTGATGCAAACCATCTAAGATACCATTGGGTTGCCTGTTCAGTTTGTTGAAGGCTTTGGCTGAACAGTGCTTGCATGAGGTTTTCTTTATTTCTTATATGACCCCTGCTTAGCGACTTAAATACACAAAATTCTAGCATGAAAAACTGATGAATTTTTTAAAACTTTCTGAGTCCATTAAATTTTGCTCCTGTTAGTATTTGAATTCTCCAGGGCAACCCCAACTTGTGAAGTTACTCTGATCTTGATGAAAATTGGTATCCATACTGGATGCATTGACTAAACCATCTATGCTGCTAAAAACATTCGCTTTTATGATGCTTAAGATTTCTTGGTGTACAGCAGGTCTCCAGGGCTGTTTCGGCAGACTAGAGAAGTGCCTGATCCACTTCAGATCTAATGAACATATTAGGCTGTCATCTATATTGTGTTTATTCTTTGGCTCAAGCTTAGACCAAGATTTTGGTTTTCTTCTTATTTTGTCATATCTGTAAAAATCTTTTATGCTCTCCCATTTTTCATTTTCACAGGTCGAAATGATTATAGAAGTGGTGGTAGTCGAGATGGTCATCAGAATGGGCCACCAAGACCATATAGTGGGCGAGGACGTGGTCGTGGATCGTATAACAGCACCAGAGGAAATAATAGTGGCAATGAGAGGCAGGATTCTGGTTATGACAAGCCCAGGTGGGATTCAGGTACCAAGGATAACGATGAAGGTTGGGGCAGTTTCCCAGGTGCCAAAGTCCAAAACTCTCCTGGCAGGGAAGCCTTTCCTGGTGGCTGGGGAACTGGTGGTGGAGGTGGTGGTGGAAATGGTGGCTGGGGCCATGGAAATGGTGGCGGCACTGATAGTGGGAATGCTGGCTGGGGTAATACTAGCTTGAAAAGAGATTCAGCACAAGGGGGCTGGGTTGCTGGTGGAGGTGGAAGTGGTGGTGGTGACTCTGTTCATGGAACTAGTGGTGGAGGCACTGATAATGGGAATTCTGGGTGGGGTAATAGCTCTAAAAAAGGTGGGGCACAAAGTGGCTGGGGTTCTGGTGGAAGTGGCGGCGATGCGCAAGGAAGTGGTGGAGTCATTGACGATGGGAAATGGGGTACGGCCTCTAAGAGAGATTCTACACAATCACAAGCCGACAATGGATGGTCAGGAGGTGGTGGTGGTTGGTGAAGCAGCCAAGCATGGCCTGTAAATTTCCTTCCTCGTAGTGATCAACTGGAAGCTGGTAATTGACTGGAAGTAGTGTAGCAGCGTAGCTCTAGGGATCTGTTGGAAGCTGTAGGAGAACCCGGTACTGTTTTTCCTACAGCATATCATGATTTTCACTCTCTGGCTGGTGGAAGGACCCTTGAATGGTTTTTTTTTTTTTTTGCAATATTATATTGCAACATGTATTCCTCCTATCATGCCTTTCTTGTGAACGTCTTTGATTCGCTCCTTAATGCAAAAGGTAGTTGTTCTGCTCTATTATCGACCATCTATCAAGCTCTGGTGAACGTCCGATTCTAACCCCATCAACTTTCTCGTGCTTGATTGTACACCTTTGAGTTGCTTCCAATAACCCCACAGGTCTTCATTGATCCACCACTATCATTAGTGATGATTTTGCAACATTTCAAGTGCACAGAAAAAGAAAAAAATGTTTGCGAAGTTATTGATGTCTATCATTAGTGATGATTTTGTAACATCTGAATCACACCTTTTGGAAAGAAATGGATACTTCATGGTACATAGCAGGAGAACCTATTTTTTAATATTTGGCCATCCATTTGTAAAAAATGCTGTAGTTCCGAAGAAGTTCAATGCATAGTTATTAATTTTTAAATTTGGATCCCCCCACCTCATGACCGAACCATTGATCCGGTGACTCGTGGGTTAACCTAATAACCCAATAATACAGGACTTAAATCAAATCAAACTCTAGACCGGCTGACAATTGATCTGGTGTCCATCTCACAATTATACTTCAATGTGCATTAACAGGTTGCATTTGAGCACTCTCCCCCTAAGTAAAAATCTCCCCCCAAGTAAAAATCAGAAAGACAAGACAGTTCAAGGCTCCGGTGCACTTGAGCTAAGACCAGCTCAAAGCAATAGTTCACATGTTGCGGCATTCTATTTCCTCAATACTCCTATCTTCGGAGCTAAGATTTTCTCCGGCAACATAACCAGCAGCTTCCATTAGATCAGCAACTACTCAACCCCTCCAACATTATGTAAAGATCATTTGATTTTTGGTTGTGTCAACAACGACAGAGGGGGGAAATTCAGAGCCGACATCAACCACCCAGGCACGTCCAGGGGCCTTGACCTAAATCCCTCATAGAAGTCCTGACTTCTGCCAGCTTGCTCCAACGACAAGCAGCAGCATGCATATTATCAATCAACACATAGCAAACTGGATTTTCAGGCTTCATTTCCAACATTTCTCAGCTGCCATTTCCTTATCTCTGTATTATCACGGATCAGGCAGGCTCCTATAAGAGTGCTCCACATAGCAGTGTCTGCCCTGTAAGGCATACTGGAGATTAATTACTTGCTTTATTTAACAATCCAGCCCTCCCAAAGAGATCAACCATGCAAGAAAAGTGCTCCTCTCCAGGAACTATACCATAGAGAGTTGACATCTTTTCAAACATGTTTCCTTTAGCTACTAGACCAGAACGGCTACGAGCACATAGAACTGCCACCATAGTGACCAGTTATAAATTTACCACTCGGGCACAAAGGGGAAGAATGCTTGCAATAGTCACACAATTTGGTTCAATCCCAGAAAACAGCGTCTCCTGGAACTGGAAGGAGGCTTCCTCAGATTGGTCCATGCTAGTATAACCAGAAAGCATGGAGTTCCAAGTAGTTATACTCTTGGTTTCCATTGACTGAAATAAAATGTCGGCATTTCTTACGTATCTGATCCCTCAAAACAACTACGAAATTGCAGAAGCATGAATCACTGTTCCTAACTTAATGGCTTCAATGTGTGAACAGGCACCCAAGCTAACAATCATTGCCGCTGGATTCAAATAAATGTCACACCTTCTCATCTGAGAAAGCAACTCAACTGCTCCTTAATAATTTCCCGTTTGTACGCACGCTCCTGCTATAGTGTGCGTACAGACAGGAAATGTTAAAAGGGGCACATGAGTTGGAAGATAAGTGAGATTATCGGGTCTAACCCCTTTATGTACCATTTCTCTATCTGCTGAAAGATCCTCTCCGTAGAGATAAGCAAGTTCCAAGGCAAAGTGTTCAAAATATTTGAATTCACAGTGACGATATGGGCATCAGTAAAAAGGGGCAAACTTGGGAACCAGAATGAGATGATTTTGAAATCCCAAAGAGATAGAGTGGGCATGGAACTGTTTACCCTGTGGGAGTGATTTAAGGTTGGTACAAACAGTAAAGTAATGAAGAATGTAAGATTACATGACGAGTGAGAATAAAAAAAAGGGAAATGACCTAGTTGCTAATTTTTTTTATTTGGTTTGAGACACTGAAGTTTCGTCTTCTTTGCTGTTGTTTAGGATTGGAATCTGTACTTCTAAAATTAGCAGGCAGAACCTAGAAGGAGTTTTCGCGGTCTCCATAGTCATCGGTGTAATATACCAAAGCTTGATTTAGTGACCCTTTCGAAAGATGTCTGTGTATGCATGAAAGATTTTGAATGTGGGATCAACAAAAAGTGTTAAAGAGCTTCATTCGAGTCTCTTTCGAGCCTTTAATTTCTGGTGTGCTTCTCTTGCAGCTTGGTATTACCAAGTTAGTATTTCTCTGTCCTTTCACCATAACAAAATAAGATGCATTGAGAATTGAAAAGCAAAACTCTCATCATAGTCATTAAAAACATTTTGCATGCAGCCACCAGCAAGAAATTTGCGTTTGTCCAATGCTTATAGAACCCTTGAGTTTCAAGTTTTAGTTCAACAATCAATCCGCGTTCTTCCTAGATTTAGAAAATGTTTCCTTTCAATCCCATTGCCAGCTTGATGAAACAAGAGAGGCGGGGCAACCAAAAAGAGAATTTGAGCAAAAACCTAAGGAGATTCAGTACCACCATCAGGCACAACCAAGATTATAAACAGAGCGTGTTATAAGCACATGTGATTAAGAGGAGAATGCTAAAAAGTCATTTACAGTAAAAGTTTCAGCGAAAACATGAATGGTCCTCAATTACTTTTCAAGCAGACTCCACGCTTGTAACTTCAAGGGCTCAATTCTCAAACCACTCACTCCACGATAATGGGTCAACTATAAATGGAGGCACCATGATTCATTTAGACAATGAAAACATACTGTGTTCACAACATATTAACACCCTAGTTAAAAGGCCATCCTGAATACCCCATATGGGGGTTGTTTTCATGCATGGCAGGAGAGCTGCTTTCAGGAGTCTCATCATGGTTTGAGCTTGAATTAGATGAGCGGAAGGGCCACAGATAAGACAATGGATTGCGTCTTCCTTCTCTGCTATTCTCCCTTCCACTATAATTGCTGCTTCTGCTTCGAGAGCTTGAGCTTTGATAACTGTGTCTGCTACTTGATCCTTGCAGGGGTAGCTCCTGGCGACAAACAGGGCACGAGTTATGCTGGACTAGCCATGGGACTATACAATCTGAGTGATATAAATGATTACACGGCATTTGCCTCGCTTCAGATCCCAGCTCAAATTTATCTTTGCAGACTGGACAGTGAGAATCAGAGCGAAGATGCCTATGTGTGATCTTGATAGTAGGCATCGCATCAATTGATGACCTGGTAGCTGGGGGAGGGCCCCGCTGATCATTAGCTGAAAGTTGTTCAAACAATTCTTCCAGTCCAGGGCCTATAAAGTAGTCACCTGCATTACCCCTTGCAAAGGCAACACCGGGAGTCCCAGAAAAGAGAGCTTCAAACCCACCATTTCCAGACAACCTAAAAGGAACTTGGCCACCAAAGATCAACAAAGGACCGAAACCTGGATTATGTCCAGGAACTGAATCTGATCTTGATCTAATATCATGATTATGGCTTCTATCTGCCATTCGCTGCCTCATAAGATGTGAGAAAGCTTCCATGAACCCAAATCTCTGGTCACGATCATCATCACTGTCCATTCCAAAGAAATCCAATGGACTGATGCGGTGCATATCATCAAGTTCTTGGACAAATCCTCCACTGCAGTAGGGGCAAGCCGCATCTCGCCCACGCAGTCGAACTGGCCGCCTGCAACTGTAACACCAGTGGGTATTTCTGCTACTTGACATCCTCTCCACTTGTCTACTCTTCCTCCTCTGAAAAGGTTCCCAGCACAAAACCCAGTTCTAGTCCCAAAGCACCTAAACTTTAACAATTATCTAAAGCATACTGCCTGAAAACGAGGTAACAATTATCTACATCATACTGCCTGACAACGAGGAAACCACCACATTAAATACAAACTCCTTATTATCGACAAAGCAATCCGACAAAATATTCAATCACCATATGAAAACTGTCTCACCCAAAAACCTAATAATTGCATTCCTACTCAATCATTTTCCTCGAGGTGATGTTTGCTAAGAAAATACTATGCAAAACACATCAACTTTTATCAATTTCTCAAACTTATACAAGCACCCTCTCATCGAGCTAAAATCAACTCTCAAAGAAAGTCAATCTCTATCAGCTAGACATGCACACACCAATACACGCACAAACACACAATATTGAATGCTAATTTTTCAATGAATCCATTGTCTACAAAAAAATCAATTAAAATCTCCAGAAAAAGAAAAAGAAACAAAATGAACCCAGATGAAGATATACAATAAACCATCCACCACAACAGAATTGGCAGAAAAAAAAGTTTCTTTCTTGCATAATTTTTATATCTGCTTAACAAGCCACAATCACTCAATCAAACAGGAGGAAAAAAAGAGTCCATTTTTACTTCGTTTTCTAAATTCAATCACAAAAAATAACCAATTCCATAAACGCACAAAAACATTAAAAAAAAACAGATCAAACCCAAATAAGGAAACAAACATGTCAAGATCAAACAGGAAGAATTGACAGAAATACATTCATGCATAAATATGAAAAGAAAGCAAGAATTACTTACAGATCAAAACTTTATGCTATCTTAACATACAAGATTAAAAGGGGTTGTCTGGATCTGACAGTAGATTCTGTGTATGTGCTAGAGAGAAGAATAGACTTGACTACGGTTGAGTGTGCAGCGGGTGAAAAATGGTAAGGGAAGTGGGGTTGTTTTATCCTAAAATACGCGTGGTGTGTAACACGCCAACCGTGTTAGTGTCCCTCAACTCTCTAGTTGTTTGCACCTTTGGAATTTGTGCCATCTTACCGGGGTCAACACCACCCCTTCTAGGAGAGTGTTCGATACAGTTCAGAAGTTGTTTTCACGGTGCTTTTCTTATTCGGAAATATTTTTAAATAATATATATATATATATTTTTTAAAAAAATTATTTCTACTATTAGTATATTAAAATAATTTAAAAATATAAAAAATAATTTAAATAAAAAATAGTAAACTTAATGAATCAATGGTTTAACTGTTGAGCTTAATCACTCTATTCTTATAAAATAAATTAAATAATACTTTTAATTTAAAAAATAATAAATGTATCTCTTAATAGTCCTCAAATTTGAATTAGTCTTATAAATTGATTTGATAACTCACTAATCTAGTATTTGACTCAATTTAAGTTTGTTATTAAATCAATTTAGATATTAATATGTTAAATTTAGATGATTTTATTAGATTAATTTTAATTTTTTTTATTGGTGTTTTATTTTCTTTAAATTACAAAAACAATATTGTTTTGGTTGACCTCGCGATACGGATTCTTAACCTAGCTAGATTCTAAACAGATTATGATAATTATATTATTAACCATGCTTGATTTAATATTTAATTACTTAAAAAATCTTTTTCTCTCTCAATGTTTCCTATTGCTTGTTTTTTTCTTCTATTTCTTAACACCAAAAAATGAAATAAGTTGTAAAGCACTATAAAATACGTGAAAATGATTTTGTTATTAAATCAATTTAGATATTAATCTGGTTAAATTTAGATTATATTGTTAGATTAATTTTAAAGATTTTTTTATTGGTATTTTTTTCTTTAAATCACTAAAACAATATTGTTTTGGTTGACCTCACGATACAGGTTCTTAACCTAGCTAAATTCTGAATTATATTATTAACCAGGCATCGTAGTTGATTTCTTGCAAAACTCGCTAATTGCATTCATTTCTTTAGTATTTAATATTATTCAATAAATTAATTTTATATTTTATTAATAAATAAAATTATTTTTACTGGAAATTATAATTACAATACTGTTAAGAAACATTATGCTGTATATATTTCACAGCCGGCTAATTAGATTCACGTCATGGTTTAATTAGTTTAAGACTTAATTATTAGATTAACGGATTAACTTATGGGTCACTAAATCAACCCATATCAATATTTATAGTTATTTTATACAAAAAAATAAAACAACATTATTATAAATAATTTTTTTTAAATAGATTCTGATCAAGTTTAACATAAATTTAGCTGGGTTAATTAAGTTGCTAATTAACCCACAAAATCAATTAGATTTGATCACATCAATATTCAAAACAATTTAAAATAAAACTCAGCCTGGATTAGTTCTTAATCTATATCAAACCAGATTTAATAACTATTCTTTTTTAATCTCACCCCTAGTGCTGTTTGAAAATCATTCAATTGATGACCTTTTCTTAATGCTTTTTAATGAGTTGTTCAATTGCTTTTTTACCAAGCATGGAGCGAATATTTTGTTTTGGTGTGTGTTAATTACTAGGATAAAAAAGAGATTTGTGAATTGCCTTCGCTTAATAATTCCCTTCGTTGACATAATGGGAATAATCACTGAGTCCTCACACTGTCCGGTGTCCAGAGCATCGCATGATCATGTGTTCTTGGAAAACTAGTCATTTAGGGCCCACCATGATGAGCAACCTCTGCCATATGAACTGTAGTTAAGCAAGAGACAAAGGAAAAACAAGTACTACGACACCCAATTGGTCCAAATATGTGCTAGCATGGGGCGTGGGTTGAGCTGTGTTCTTTGGCTCCTTACCTTGGTGATGCTTTAACCATGATAATTGCAGAGGGAGAGAAAGTTGAAAGAGAAAACATGCTCTTATTAGCATGAATGTTTTCGTCCACCTTTCTCCAACCCCATAGGCATTGCTAGAATACACTCTTTAAGCTCCTGCTATGAGGCTGCCATTGGTTGCTCGTACATGTGGATGTGTTTTATAAGATACGAGGGGAGAGATTTTACAAGACCAGCAGAAGAATTCCTGCAACATAGTCTAAACCAAAATCGAGAGCAGAATAACCTGCAAGGTGTATGGAATTGGTTCTCGAACTAGTTCTAGTCCAACACATGTTGTGTAAGACTCAGGCATGTGTCAAACTGAAGACATTCCCCTCTCTTTCCTACTCTTGTTTCAACTTCGCAGAAGTGTTCTGGCACCCCATATAAACTTCCAGCTCATCCTGCATGTGTCAGAGACTCAGGCATGTGTCAAACTGAAGACAATCCCCTCTCTTTTCTACTCTTGTTTCAACTTCGCAAAAGAGTTCTTGCACCCCATATAAACTTCCAGCTCAACCTGCGTGTGTCGGAGACAATTTTAATTAAACCATCGAAGAAGGTTTGTATGTTGAAGAAAAGTCAAATGGCTAGGAGGTATCGAACTATCAATCAGCTGGACACAAATACAGCACACCTCCTTGCAGAAAGTCCCAGTTATCACCATCATCTCCTCTCTTGGATATAGGTGTGTAACGAGAACTAGAGATCTTTGTTTCTGAAGCAACCTCGGCATTCTTTCGCAAAACAGCCCCTGGTGATGGGTATGGCCGCTGTAGGAATAGGGGACCCTGACAATCGGAGAAGCATAAAACAAATGAAATGCCACATTACTTTGACATTTATTGACCAGAATCAACATAGTCTACATCTTCACCTCTAAGGGATAGAGCTTGACTTGTAAAAAATTAGAACACTGCAACAATCTAGAGCGAGAGGAAGATGTCGATGCAAACCGAGATACCACTCCCTTACAGAGGAGATGTTACTGTGCTTGATATGGCATACCAGTAGATTCGTCCAAAGCCTCCACCCAATCTTCTAAAGGAGGAAAAGGAGATGGAGTGTGTAACTGAAGGTGTATCATTTGACATTTCCCACTGGTTGTTTCCAGTGCTTTCATTGTAATAATGCGAAGGACCACTAGCGGGATCCTTTGCTTCCACCTATCATTTGACTACTCCCAGTTAAATTAATTTATGGGAGTAATTTCTTTGAATTCAATGTGATATTCGGAAACCAGATAGCTCAGACATGGTAGACAAAGCAAAGAAGAAGAAAAACTTTAAACATTAAGTGAAAGGACTGCTTCCAAACTAAGCAGGAGAACATTCCAAGATTAAACAAGTTACTCTACCGTCATTCCCTTGTAGATTTCTTCCATTATTGAGATATACAAAATCAACCTACGGTGGCAAAAATTGCAGGGTTAATCTATTAGCTGAACTACAATAAGGACAAATGAACAAAGAACATGGACTAAGATCACACATTTGAAATTAGCAAGATTTGCACAATGTCAGAATTTTGCTCATCACACAGCCTTACATAATGCGTAAACAAAGTTGATTTTGCATTGCTTTTCTTTTCCAAGGTTGAGTCCTAATATATTACAGATTTGCAGATTGTTTATCTTTTATTCTTTGACAATAAGGTGCTAATTATCATAATTTTAAGCAACTCCTGTGAATCAAAGTTCCTGTTTCTTTGTTGATTGTACCAGGACCCATCACGAAGCATATTCATATTTGTGTGATCAATGATGCTTGTGCCTCGCTTGACCTATATTAAAAGCAGAAAATGCCAATTTGAAAAGACCTGGTCATACTACTGGAACCACAGCAGCTGACAAGTTATTATTATCAGCAGTGCCTTCCATTTTGCCTTTTCCAATATGCACTATCCACCATACAATCAGTTTCCGAAGGAGGAAAACCGCATGATGCAATAATACTCCTACCAAAAGTGATATTAAGATTCTAATATTATATCAAATAATTATTTTAATTTAAAAATTTAAAGTAAGGTTTCAATAACGGTTTTGCATTATTCTTAATACCATGACAGAAATATCAACCCACAAACCTGTATTTCACTGCATTATGGAATTGCTACAAATGAAGCTACCAATACTGCCCATGATATCATTTCACCTGCAACCATATTGAAAAAATATTTTATCCTTGCATTAAATAGCTTCCAACAATACCACTTTCTTGGTATGGAAGAAATACTATGATGATTTTAATATACTTCAGCCTGTTAAATGAGTGGTTCGACCACTTCTAAAATCCTCAAATTAAGTCCCTCTTTCGTTCATGTATTTGAGTGAATTTCACTCATTGCATAAGCGTGTGTAGTGGTTGAAATTCAATTTCATTCAGCCATGTATTCTGCGTTTGGTTTGGTTTTTCTTTTATGTATTTATATTTGAACTTTTTATGGTTCAATCTTCTTATGACTCATACAAAAAAACATACAAAACATGCAAAGACACTTTCATACACAATACAAGTACATACATAGCGTTGTGTTACTGTTTCGAAAATGGAGACAAATGAAACATGTTTCTCTATCCTTCATTTGAAAAGAAAGAAATTCAATCCTAAAATACTAACCAAATACAACCTTAATATCCAGTTTGAATAACCAGCATGAGACCAGCAATCTTGCAAATTCAAAGGGTGATCTTGACAAAAATGCTCCAAAACAGAGGCACATGATCTTTACTTATTGGAGATCTCATCTTGCTTCGATGACTTTGGTTTTGCTGCTGAGCTAACTTCTGAATGACCATGACCCTAAATACAATTTAAATTATCCTGCAATCAACTGAGAATTCTCTATAAAGATTCAGTTATGATGTAACTATAAGAAGAGGATATTTTGTTCGAGGAATCAGATTGGGGGTGATATGACCCAAAAAAGGGACTCTTGAACCGGGATGTTGTAAACTAAGGGCCATTGCTTGGTGCCGTGGGAAAGCATTGGACTTGCGGTCACAAGAATGCAGGTTCAAGTCATAAGAGCAGTCACTTGATGCAAAGCTGTTGAAGAGTAGGACTATCTTAAATCTTAGATTCAATGACCCTATTTCTCTTCTGGCATATAACTGAGTGATAGTCCTCATAGTGAGTGGAAAATCAGCTGAGCTGCAGCCGACTTCCAATCACAAAAGATTGCCTCTCTCTAATAGACTTCAGCCTGTTAATTGAGTGGCTCAAGTAATTATAAAATTAACATGTATATGAATTCCTGAAAGTTAACGAGTCTTCAAATCTAAAGGCAAATCTCAAAAATTGATCTTCAAAGTACACGATGAAAGTAAATTGAGACTCAAAAAATTTCTATCTTATTTAATTATCTGGAGGTTTCTGTGGAATGGTTTTTGCTCCCTACTGGACTTCGACGCTCTCTTGATGCTGATGTTGATGCCTCAATCTTGAGGTTATAGTTTCTGTGTTGTTATTCGTTTTGTGCCAAAAAAAATATTTATCGAAATTGCCCAATTAAAGTCCAAGTGTGTAATGAACATACAAGTACTGACTAACTGAGCACAAGAAAAGAAATTCCTCCTAATTTCATCCACAACAACCAGGATTACCAGCCAACGATGCTATTTCCAATACCAGGCTTGAACATGGTTTTAATCATGATTGCACTTCAGAGGACATCTATTGGTACAGCACCATCACTGTGTCTGGACAGGCCTTGCTAGAACAGTTGCAATTCTAGCTGTAGTTTCTAAATCTTATGTTTGTTCAGGCGAATTGTTGTCACCATGTCAGATTTTACCAATAATCTCTACATGAACAAACTCCACCCTTAATGTGATGAAATCGAAGTCGATCTCTAACGATGATATCTCGATTGAATGCTCGAGAAACAAACTTTGTAAATTCATGGCAATCTCTACACACTCTCAAGTTCTTCACAATCCGAAGACTTGTTCCTTCAGGAGTTTTCGCCAAACCAAAAGCAATTGCCAGCTTCTCACTATGATATGTGCTGGAAGACTCCAAACACTCTTCAGAGCACGATCCATGAAAGATGAATTGAGACTTGTCTTCTACATAACCAGCCATGGTGGCCTTATTTGTTACTTCCTCCAATTTTTGATAAATCATTCCTGAAGCAGGATGTGATTTATCATCCACAACAAATCTGTGAACCTGGTCAGAAACTTCAATCCAGCTCCAACCGGGAGTTGTCTTTATTCCTTGCTTTTTTATTAGTTTTCTCATTCTGGCAACACCTTGTTCATCATTGGCTCCAGCATATATGGTAGCAAGTAGTACACAATCCCCTGCATTTACTGCCCCAAGCTGAGACAGGTTCCTCATAGCAATTTCCCCAATCACTACATTTTTGTGAATCTTGCTAGAGCTAAGCAGAATTCGCCACAAAACCGGATCATCCTGCCATGGAGAATCACCTATGATTTCAAGCGCCTTCTCAAGCTTCCCAGCACGTCCATACATATCCACCATGCATCCATAATGCTTAACTCCAGGCTTGACATTGAACTTAGAGCTCATTTGATGGAAAAACTCAACACCCTCTTCAACTAATCCTTGATGACTACATCCACACAACAAACCAAGAAACGCAATTGAATTAGGTCGCACTCCTGCCTCCAACATCCGATTGAAAAAATAAATAGCTTCATCACCAAAACCGTGCACTCCAAACCCAACAATCATAGAGTTCCAAGTAAAAGCATCGCGCGGCATCCCATTAAAGATTTCAAGAGCACCATCCAAGTTACCACATTTAGCATACATATCAATAAGCGCATTCCCAACGAACACATTTCTCAACAATCCTTTCTCACTAGCAATCCTATGCAATTTAACCCCCATATTCAAAGCACCCACATGAGAGCAAGACGAAAGCAGCCCAACAAGTGTAAACCCATCAACACCCACATTCTCATTTCTCATATAATCATAAATTCTCAACGCTTCCTGGTGATAACCCGCCTGCGAATAACACGAAATCATCGCATTCCACGCAATCAAATCTCTTTCAGGCATATTATCAAAAACCATTCTTGCAATCTCAACACACCCATTCCCCCCATAACACCTCACAAGACCAGTGCAAACAACGACATCTCTTTCATACCCAGTTTTTATTATAGACCCATGAACCTCTTCACATTTCTTCAAGGCCTTAATTCTCTCACATGCCTTGAGAGTAAAAGAGAAAGTGAAAGTATCAGGACCGGAAACCAAGTAAAAAAGCATGCGATTATAGTAAAAAATGGCTTGAAGAGGAGATGGGCTTTGAGCAAATCCTCTGATGATAGAATTCCAAGCTTGAGTTTGTGGGTTTAGAATGTGTTTAAAGAGGTGTTGTGCATAGGGTAATGAGCCTGAGATTGAAACAGCACAGAAATTCAAAATGCTGTTAGAAATGGCGGGGTGGTTTTGAAGACCGTTAACAATGACATGGGCTTGGATTTTTTTAAGCCTTGTCAAATTATTGCATCCTTGTAAGACTGTAAGAATGGCATTGGCTTTTGATGTCTCCAAAACCATCATGTTGCTAAGAGGATTGTCGCTATGGAACAATCTCTGCCGGTGCCTCATAAGGGGTATAATTTTTCTCGAGAAGTGATCGGTTTACTGAAGCAGAGTTGGTGGTGGACTAGGGGTGGCTACTGGCTAGGCCCTTTGCGTGTGGTGAAGATGTTTCGTTATTGGGCTTTTTCGGCCATGTTTCATAATAGATGGAGTGCAAACTAACTTTTAAGCCATGCATGTTCACGCAAGAGGAGGCCCGAAAAAGAAGAACCAAGTTCAAACCTCGATTTTTTAATGAGTTCTAGTTGAAACGACACCGATTTTCTATAGGTTTGAAACCTGTCCTGGGTCGTCCAGGTTAAAATCAGAATCAGGGGTTAGAAGATTCAAGCTAAGTTATAGCTTTATATTTTTTTTTAAATAACCAAACTGATGTCTTGTTGATCAATTTTTTTATTGCACAGGTCAATAGGTTGACGATTGAGTTTTACTCGGGTCTTGGAGCGATTTGAGTTATTGACCGGGTTAATCCGATTTAATCTTTCTTTTATTTTTTATTTAGCTAGATTTGACTCAGGCTTCTAATTGGTTAAATATCAAGTTGATTTGTCATGCTAATTTGTGTTTTTTATATCAAGGTTATTTTGCTTTTTACTTTAATTTTTTTTAAATAAAAGTTATAACTATTAAATTTAGCTTAATTTAATAGATTAATTGATAAAATTTAATTGACCTGATTTTTAATGAGTCAACTGATCCGGTCAAGACTCAATCTAAATCTTGTTGGGTCAACATTAAAAAGAAGAAAATAATAAATGAAACAATGTTGCTTTCCCTTTGAGGTCATCTTTTCAAACAAAACATTATATAAAAAAATATATAATGATCTGAACCGGGGTTTCAAACTGTCATAGGAGGGAAGAGTACAGCAAGAGTACTCAAGAAATATTTTCCCCAGACTAGCTTTCTTGCATCAATCATGTTGCTGGATCATGTTTGAAACGAAAACCATGTTGTACAGGAGCAATCATGTGGCCATAAGAGCAATCACATCGTCTTTCACGATATAATATTGTGCCTTTTGTATTCTTATGCTGTACTCCTTGCTCGTGAATCAATATTTTCCCTTCTTGGGTCTGAACAGCAAGCTCTGATTTACCTTTATCTTTGTATATCCAGGGATTTACGTGTACATATGATCTTCAAGGTAAGATTAGTATCATAAGTACCCTTGAGCTTCTGTGCCTAAAAGGGAAGACAAGAAGATTCCATTTAATTTTTACAATAAATTAAAAGGGGAGGAAGGGGGAGCCATTGAAAGAGACTTCTACTTGGCTTTTTATAAGCTTCCCTCTTCCTTTATCCCTTTCTTGAGCTTAAAGCATTAGGCATCCACCAATAGGTTCATTCATGTCCTACCCGCAAAAAAGCGTGTCATCATTTTCACCATCCCTTTTGCCCTTACTTGCTAGCTTTTTATCCTAAAATAGAGGTTTTTTGGGGATCTGTTAAAGCAAAAGGTATGCTGATTGATTCCTTGATCTGGGACAGAATTCTTGATCTAAAGCAATATGGTTTTGTTTTTGAAGCGATATGGTCTGTGCCCAGTCATAGATTATCAGCAGCATCTTGTTGATAATTATGATTTCGATGAACAGAGATTCTTGATTAATTCTCAATATAATTTTCTTGAGATCTCAGCGTGTGAAGGTAGCCCACTCAAATTAATGGTGAAATAACTATGTAAAGCGATGGATAAAACTGAAATGAATTTCCATGAAAGCAATAAATATGATCTGGCCACATTACTCCCAACAAATCCTGATGGAGCACAGGACAGGGAAATGGCCCACAGATGTCTTTATAACCTGATGGATGAGGTCCCAAATCCAGGAACCTAGAAAAGGCCTTCCATGGACGGCAGCTATTCTCCATGTGAACACAACATCACAGTCACCCATTTAGCTTTCGTTTACTTCTGTTTTTCAAAGTTTTTTCTTTAAATTATCTCTAATATAAAAAAAAATATCAAATTAATCTTTTTAATAATTTTTAATAGTTTTAATTTGGTGATGTATTTTAATAATTTTTAATAGTTTTAATTTGATGATGTAGAAAATAAAAAAATAAAAAAATTATTTTAATATATTTTCTATTAAAAAACACCTTATATTACAATATCAGACAAATACTAAAAATTGTGGTTTCTAGAAATACAAACATATTAATAGTGGACTTCCAATAATAACTATTAAATTTTACTTTATTTTATGAGTTAATTTAGAAAATTCAAGATTCAAAACTTTATTTAGATTAAATTTTTAGATAAATCAGATAAAATAAAATAAAAATATCCTTTTTCACATTCTAAATAGGATTTAATATTAAATAATTATATATATATTTAATCACATGAAGGAGCGCATATTTTAAGAGTTTCTGTCCCATTTTTACAAAACAATTATTTTTAAAAAATCTCTTGTGGATCCATTGACCAGCAGATATGGCTGTAAAAAAGTGTTATTTTAACATATACAAATTACAAAAGGTTTATTCTATGAAAAGGCTTTTATTTTTTACTGTCTGTATCATCTTTATCACCACTTAAGTTTGATGTGATATGGATTGGTTGATGCAGCCATTGATGATCCACATCCATTACATACCATCAGTACCTCTCTCTATATATAGGCAGGGGACCAGCATTTAGATTTCACATAGCATTTTTATTTAAATTATAAAAAAGAAAAATGAAAGAATTGCAGAGAGAAAAGGTGGCAGATATTGGAGAGGTCTTAAAGGCTAAACTTAATATTTGCCCCTACAGTTTCAGAATGTTTCATCTTCACCCCTGCAGCTGTAGTTTTCTCAGTACCGTCCTTAAAGTTTCCATATATTTCAATGTTGCCTTTAATAGTTGTTTAGCGAATGAAACTTTTTCACCAACATGCCCAGGTTTGGAACTCCCCTTTCTTACGTTTTTAATTAAATTGTGAGAAATTATCAGGTATCATTGCCAAACAAAATTAGTAAACATCAAAGGATAATATTTCATTGCTACTTTCAGCGATATACATGAATGATGTGTTAAAAAATCAATTTAATTTAATAATTTAAGTTACTAAATAAAAGATATGATTTATATTATTCTTTAATACAATTTTTTAAGTGAAAGTTTTTTGAATTTAAAATTTATAAAGACTCATATTATCTTATATTTAATTTTTATTAAATAAATAGAGATGATGAAATTCGAACTCATTACCATTTAGTTATTAAAACTCTAATATAATATCAAAAAATCATTTTAATCTAAAAATTTGAGTTATTAGAGAAAATTTTAAGATATAACTTATATTATTTTATAACACGATGAAATGATACTTGAATCCTAACAAAAAAACTCGTTCAATGTTTTTAAATTTTTTATAAAATATACATAAGGAGTTGAGAATCTAGAATTGACAATCACAAAAAAAAAAAAAAAAAACTTAAAGAAATGCAGTTTGATTTCCTCAAGCAATCCAATCAAACGAAGGAAAGATAATTTCTTAATCACCTCCTCACATTCCCTCCCTTCAATACAAAGCTAGCAATGGACGACAACTCCATACTTCTCCATTCTTCTTCATGACATTTCTCATCACAAACACGATGCTACAATGATTGATGTCCACCTTCGAATCAAGCCAAATAATGTTTGGTGAAAGTTTAACATCCCATATGAAAACAGATCCAACACCACAGATTACTGATCAGAGAGCAATCAAAATCAAGATTGACATGATACGGCAGATCAAAACAAAGAACAAGTCCAGCAACATTACATGTACGTGGTCCATGTGTTGTTTCTCACGAGGACAAGTCTAACCAACTAAGGTTGCCCGATAAATAGTCTCAATACAAGTGTTATCAATGCGGTGTTCGTCATGCATGGTTTCGTTCATGTATTTTGAAGTCAATGCATGACCCGCGAAGTTTTCGTCGCATAATATGAGTATGGTAATTTTTGGTTAGCTCCTTGTTAAAACATTATTTTAATTTGATAATTTAAGTTTAGATAAGATTTTAATATATAATTTATATTATTTTATAATATAATTTTTAAAGTGAAAATTCTTTAAATTTAAAATTTTTATAAACTCATATTACTTTATATTTAATATTTATCAAATAAACAGATAAACAAAAATGATGAGATTTGAATTTACAACTGCTTGATTATTAGGATTTTAATAGTACATTAAAGAATTATTTTAATTAAATAGTTTAAACTGTTAAATAAAATTTTAAGATATAATATATATTATTTTTTAATATTATTTTCCTGCTAACTAGGTATTTGTTGGATAAAAAAAATTCTCGTTAACTAACTAGGTATTTGTTGGATAAAAAGATTGAGGGAATTATATTACAAGATGGAGACATAATGTTATACTTTCATGTACTCGGACAACGATTTTTCCTCAGTCAAGACAAGAATGTAGCATGAAATGTAATCATGCATTTCATGTAGTGAGGGGCAAGAGGCAAAGAACATGCTGGTGGTGGTAGTTGTGATGGCAAATGGGAAAAAAAATCATCAAATCAGGCCGAATTAAGTCCATGAACATCATTGCTCGTGAGACTCCACAAGGCTATATGCTCTTGACCATGATTTCTTAAATATATCAAAATTAAATCATTACATTACTTGAATGATTTCCTGTCTTAGATTCTTCTTCTGTTGCTCATTCACACAACAATCAAATGACAATTAATTATGCATGGTGGTTATTAGATGGAAGCTTCCATTTAAATGCAATAAACACTAATCACGACCGAACTTGTTCTCTTTTGTCTTATAGAAGTCGACTGTAATATTGGCTGCTCCAATTACTAAATCTTGCCGGTAACAAAAAGCTCTCCAACTATAAAATAATCCTTGTAAATGAAACAAGCATTAATCACGGAAGAGACTTGTTCTATTATATATATTTTAGTTTCTGTTTGACTGTACTAGTTTCCACTTTTAAAAATTACTTTTTGTATAAGAAAATTAATAGTTTTTAGATTTTTTTATGATTTTAATGTGCCAATATTAAAAAAATTCAAATTTAAAATTATTTAATATATTTTTAATTAAAAAATATTTTTCATTACATTATTAGTAAACACGCACCATAAAACTTCATTAATTACATCATTTATGAAATTTTAACAACAACAAAAATGCTCATCAAGTTAAAAATCATTCCAATGAAAACAAAGGAAAAGTTTGATATTTCAATATTATACCTTTATTCACCAACAATGATAAGATTATTAACTTGCTTTCCCTTTATCAAATTTTTATTTTTTCAATTATCTTGTTTTTACTATATTATTATTGTCTGCTATGGATGTTATTATCTCGAATTTCAATTTAAAAGTAAAAGAAATCTATGTGATAATTTTTCTCTCTCTCTCGTTAATGCACTGGTGAATAACCCTTCTAAACCTACTAACGAGATCATACAAATTTAGTTTAGAAAAAAATGGCCCAAAATACCTTAATATAAAAATAAATTATATATTTAATCGTGTCAAATTTACATAAAATTGAGGATAGGGAAAAGAATTCTCATAAATGAGCCATTTTTACGCAAATGACATTTCTAAAGACTAACGGGAATGGATTCAAGTCTGAATGCAGAGGAAAGTAGTTTCATGATAACCTTAGGAAATTAAAATAGCTATATATATTTTTTGTTTTCTAGCTAAAAACTCCGTTTAACGCCGTTATAACAGGAATGTCTTTACGGCCCAAGCCGGCTAAAGACATTAGAAGCCCCTCCATGCTAGCCAAGCCAAGCCAAGGTTGAAGAGAGGAGAGACTTGGGGGAACAAGACTGTCTGCTTCTAGGGAATAAAACCAAAGCTTTCGGTGTATAATTAAATAATAATAATAATAATTTAATAATTAATTAAAAATAATAACAAAAACACTCAAGTCAAATCCTATCTTCTGCTTTAATTTTTTTTATTAATATATTTAACGTACATGTCACGATTTCGTCATGACACGTCATCATGTGACATCATCGCTCGCGCCATTTATTCCTTTTTCTTAGAATTATTTGTTTTTTTATTTTTTGAAATTGAAATTTTATCAATCTAAAAGTCTCCCTCCGCGCCTATCAGTCTGTCTTTCTTGTCCAAAAATGCCACCTGTTAGGGTCATTGTGGGCCATTGATTAACGGGCATCCACTTTAAGGAAGTGATTTTATTTTATTTTCTTAAAAAAATATATTTTTCAGTGTAATTGGCCAATATACATTCGATAAAAATTCTATTGACGTACTGGATTACGAAATTGTTTGTAGCTATCATTAGCCATGATAGAACCTTAAACATATATTTAGTCTTTTGTTTTTTTATATTTTTAAATTATTTTGATATATTAATATTAAAAATAAGTAAAATATTATCTTAATATTTTAAAATAAAATATATTTTAAAAAACAAGCTAGCCCTAATGAATTGCGATCCTATTAATTTATTATGGTTGTTGTTCATTCAATCTTTAGAGGTTGAACCGAGCTTATGAGCCCTTTCATGAGTATAAATCTAACACATAAACAAGTTCAACAGTGATGAGTTCATGAAGAAGGCACGATCAGTTCACTCTGAGCTTAGATCATCACCTATCTAATTTAGGCTTCGGGGTGACTAGTTTCCACTTTTAAAAATTACTTTTTGTATAAGAAAATTAATAGTTTTTAGATTTTTTTATGATTTTAATGTGCCAATATTAAAAAAATTCAAATTTAAAATTATTTAATATATTTTTAATTAAAAAATATTTTTCATTACATTATTAGTAAACACGCACCATAAAACTTCATTAATTACATCATTTATGAAATTTTAACAACAACAAAAATGCTCATCAAGTTAAAAATCATTCCAATGAAAACAAAGGAAAAGTTTGATATTTCAATATTATACCTTTATTCACCAACAATGATAAGATTATTAACTTGCTTTCCCTTTATCAAATTTTTATTTTTTCAATTATCTTGTTTTTACTATATTATTATTGTCTGCTATGGATGTTATTATCTCGAATTTCAATTTAAAAGTAAAAGAAATCTATGTGATAATTTTTCTCTCTCTCTCGTTAATGCACTGGTGAATAACCCTTCTAAACCTACTAACGAGATCATACAAATTTAGTTTAGAAAAAAATGGCCCAAAATACCTTAATATAAAAATAAATTATATATTTAATCGTGTCAAATTTACATAAAATTGAGGATAGGGAAAAGAATTCTCATAAATGAGCCATTTTTACGCAAATGACATTTCTAAAGACTAACGGGAATGGATTCAAGTCTGAATGCAGAGGAAAGTAGTTTCATGATAACCTTAGGAAATTAAAATAGCTATATATATTTTTTGTTTTCTAGCTAAAAACTCCGTTTAACGCCGTTATAACAGGAATGTCTTTACGGCCCAAGCCGACTAAAGACATTAGAAGCCACTCCATGCTAGCCAAGCCAAGCCAAAGTTGAAGAGAGGAGAGACTTGGGGGAACAAGACTGTCTGCTTCTAGGGAATAAAACCAAAGCTTTCGGTGTATAATTAAATAATAATAATAATAATTTAATAATTAATTAAAAATAATAACAAAAACACTCAAGTCAAATCCTATCTTCTGCTTTAATTTTTTTTATTAATATATTTAACGTACATGTCACGATTTCGTCATGACACGTAATCATATGACATCATCGCTCGCGCCATTTATTCCTTTTTCTTAGAATTATTTGTTTTTTTATTTTTTGAAATTGAAATTTTATCAATCTAAAAGTCTCCCTCCGCGCCTATCAGTCTGTCTTTCTTGTCCAAAAATGCCACCTGTTAGGGTCATTGTGGGCCATTGATTAACGGGCATCCACTTTAAGGAAGTGATTTTATTTTATTTTCTTAAAAAAATATATTTTTCAGTGTAATTGGCCAATATACATTCGATAAAAATTCTATTGACGTACTGGATTACGAAATTGTTTGTAGCTATCATTAGCCATGATAGAACCTTAAACATATATTTAGTCTTTTGTTTTTTATATTTTTAAATTATTTTGATATATTAATATTAAAAATAAATAAAATATTATCTTAATATTTTAAAATAAAATATATTTTAAAAAACAAGCTAGCCCTAATGAATTGCGATCCTATTAATTTATTATGGTTGTTGTTCATTCAATCTTTAGAGGTTGAACCGAGCTTATGAGCCCTTTCATGAGTATAAATCTAACACATAAACAAGTTCAACAGTGATGAGTTCGTGAAGAAGACACGATCAGTTCACTCTGAGCTTATATCATCACCTATCTAATTTAGGCTTCGGGGTGGTCTTAATGGTCCAACTTCCTCGGATTGTGCATATTCATCATGTGAGTCTAGGTGTGCCATATTGGCTCGAATCACCTATCTAATTTAGGCTTCGGGGTGCTCTCAGTGGTCCAAATTCCTCGGACTGTGTACATTCATCATGTGAGTCTAGGTGTGCCTTGTTGGCTCAACGTGGCTCCTTGCGCACCATATGGTTTGGGCTCAAGAGGGATATTGAGCTACTTGAAGTTCCTCCTAGCAACCGTTGTGTTTGTTATTATAATAGTTTTTGTAATTAAAAAAATAATTTTTACTTTTAATTAGTTAAAATAAAATAGCTGTTTGATCAAAAACATATTATAATATATTTAATTAAAATTATTATTGAAATTATTGATGCACATAAAATAATCAAAGATGAAAAAAAATTTATTTCTTGTATTATATTGCACAATTAATGATTTCCACATAAAAATCAGCAATCACCATAGTCGCTAGGTAAAGATTGCATAATTAATGGATCCCACATAAAAATCAGTAATAATTAATGTTATTGTGGTTAGAAATCAGCAAAAAAAATCCTGTCTTGCTTCTTCTAAACCTGTGGTTGGAACACAGTAATCAATGGATTCCATGTAGAAAAACTGTGTTTTATATGTTAACTAAACAACAAAAAATTAGGTTGCTGTAAGAACAAACACCTTTTAAATCTTAGAACAGTTCCTAAATAGTCCCAGGAAGAGTCCTTGGTGAGTCCAAAAATGTAGGTGATAAGAGAATTGACTGGATTACCTTTATATGAACATATTCGGATGGATTCAATGTTATATATGTCACTCTGAGTTTCAAGGCAGGATTTTCTTCTTCATAAACAGAAACTCTCCCCCCTTTTTTTACCCTAATATTAATTGTTCTATGTAGCCAAAACACATGAGCACATTAATCTTACACGATCTCTTTTCTCTACCGTAAGTTAACTTAGACATTAAAATATCCTCTAATTAAATCTATAAAAAAGAAAAAAAAAAGAAAAGGACTTGTTTTGCAAGTTAGATGCGTAATCCAAGTCAACGTGGTTGTCTTCTTCTATCAGCCTTTGATTATCCTTTCCAGCAGAGGTTATCCCTAACCTCATCACATATCGATCTCTAATGAAAGTGAGGTGTGGTTTTATTCTGTCCATCATGTGCCATCACTCTAGAAGGTCTCATGGATCAATTTCATCGCCATCAATTCTCATTTATGATACAAAATTGTTTTCCTTTTTCAAAAGTTGTAATTATGGTCTTCACGTACAGTGAAGAAGTAGCACAAACGTGAGGTGGTGCGGGGTGAGAGAGAGAGCTAGCCACTCGTCAAGGAGTTGATGTTTCTGAAAACAACCGCAATCTAGACATTATCTCTAATCTTCGACGCTGTTCTTGCCAGGCATACCGTTTGATCCACGTCCAGTAAGCTTGTGTGGTTAAATCCACTCGATGGAATTTGAATTCAAATGTTTAAGCATTAAAATGATCTGTTGTTCATGGTACAGGTCAAATCTGTGGATAAGTATAGAGAATGGATGAACCCTCCACGGGTGTTCATAGAGATTAACTGAACTCTCCCTGCTTGGAATAATCCATGGAGTCCATTAAATTGGCCCGGTTTTATGGAACAGTTGAGTGGTTCAAAGAAATCTTTAGTGAACGCGCGCGCCATGAAATTTCTGCCTTCGCAAGGAAGAAAACACATAATTCAATGGGAAATATCTCCAAATGGTATGTGATTTTCTTTATTCGACGAGGGACCCGTTAGAGGATAATAAATGATGAATTTCACTTCGAGAAATTAAGGCGAAAAAACTATCAAATATACAATCATTAAGCTAAGCCAAGCATGCTTGTACATCATGATGAAACGTTGATATTTGCAACCAAATCAAAATACCAGAAGAGGGAATAAGCCCTTGTATTTGTCGGATAAGATATCAAGTTCAATTTTATGCTGTGTGTGGTGTTAGAAGGAATAAAGATAAAAAGATGCCCTGTGCTTGTCCTAAGATAATGACATCTTTCAAGACAGGAGAAATAAAAATAGTACGTGAAGATAAAAAAGAAGAAGAAGACATCCTAATTTTAAACATACAAAAATTCATTTTAAAATTATTGTAAGAATAGATTTGTTTTATATTTTTTTTTATATCTTCAATTAAGCATAATTTTATCCTTTTTATATCTTAAAACAATAATTAAAAGCAATTTTACAGGTCAATTTTTTGTGGCAAGCCTTCAAGGTAACTATTAAATCTCTTATATATCTCGAGAAGTTGATATATTCTTATAATAAACAACTTTAGTTTAAATGTTATGCATTTGATAAATTCCTCTTAATAAAATTGAAAATAAATGGTTATACTCTGTTTGAGTCTCGGCCCCAAAATAAAATAGTAAAAAACCGATAGATTTTTACAAAATATAGGTACTACCAAGGTTGTAGTTTTTACTTTGGTTAGCATTTTTTTTATTGGAACAATAAATTTGCTTTCAGAAAATTTTAGTGTTTTACTCTGGGATTTTGTACTCTCTTTCTTTCTATGAACACATGTAATTTAAAATATTAATTTAACACATATTATTAAAATTCAAATATAAAAATAAATTAATTTCAAATTATAAAATACAAATACCATCTCAAACATCTAAATATAATTTTAAAATTTAAAGTATTTTTAAATATTTACGAGTCATGCTAAAGAGGATTTTAACTTAAAATAATTTAACATAAATAAAATATTAAAAACATAAAAAAATAGAAGGTTGTAATACTATTTATATAACTTATAATTATATTATATAAACCCCGATTAACCCCTTTTATATTAAAAAAAGAAGGATGTATAAAATAAATTCCTTAATTAAGAAAATATCAGTGGAGTATTAAGCTGCCCATCAAAACATTAATTATCACAAAAATTACTTTTGCTCTGTTTTTGTGATTCGTGAAAGACTGGATTGGTAAAAGGAACTGTAAGATTGGGAAATGAATATATGGCAATTCCATTTGATTTTGCTGTAAAAAAAATATTTTTAAAAATTAATTTTTTTTGTAATATATTTATAAAGAAAAAATATTTTAAAAAATAATTATTATGACAATTTTATTTATGATCAGATTAATTCCATTGTCATAAGGGGGTATCAAGCACAAGTTTTCATCCTTTCTGCACAAATAACAAGCGGGCATGAAAAAGGGAAATTCCACCTGGAGTTACCATATCTGGCAAAGAATGACAGGATGTTTAATCAACCACAGGTGAAGACAAATACGAGGTGCTAAAAAGAAGGTGCTTAATTCTAGGATTTTACTTTCACTTGTTGCCCCATGACTGAGTAAAGCAATGCTTCTGCATGGATCCCCTTTCACTGCCTTTTCCAACAAAAGCCAACTTCCTGCTTCTTCTTTACTAGGACAACCTTTTTTCACTTTATACTATGTTCTCAGTAAATCTCGAATATTTTCACCAGAATTTAAATGAAAAACCCAGCATCACTCGAGAATTTAAACAAAATAAAATTTATTTTACAGTATTTTATTTTTAATATGATACGCAATTAATTTAATTTAAAAATTTAAATTGTTAGGTGATATTTCAAAATATAATTTATATTAATTTTTAAAACATCTCTTCAAGTGAAAGTTTTTTAAGATTAAAAATTACATAGATTAATACCAATTTGTATTTAATTTTTATTAAATAAATAAGGTATAATGCGTTAGAGAGTAGTATAAATTATATTCTAAAATCTCACCTAATAGTTTAAACTTTTAGATGAAATGATTTTTTGATATTGATGAAAATTAAAAGAGATAGAAAGGGATTCGTTTAAGATCGTTTGTTGATAGCAAAGGAAGAGGGTAAAACAAATACAGTGAGAGTGTGAAGAGGTTTTTCTTAAGCTATTGAGTTGAGATGGTTTTTGACATGATATTAGAGTTTTGATGACGAAGCGATCACGAATTTAAATCTCATCATCCTTATTTATTTGATAAAAAATAAACACAAAAAAATATGAACATGTGCAAATTTCAATTTTAAAGGACTCTCACTTGAAAAAAATATTAAAAAAATAACATAAATCATATTCTAGACTTGTTATCGTTTAATTTTTAAAGTTATGGCATCATGAACTAATTTTATTTAATAATTCAAATTACTATTTATATCTAACATACCAATGATTAAAACCACCCTAGGGCATTTGGTATATAGTAGTCATGAAAGCATTTACTTTATATTTCGAAAGGGCTGCCACCACTAACCAGCAACCACCGGCAGTCCAAAACAAGGAGGAGGAGAATAACAAGGCATATTATGTTTAGGAGACACATCAATTTCAATGTTACCTAATTCCACTTGCCATGCTCCGATAAGGCAGTTGATATCTACCCTTTAAGGGACACGCAATCTCCCAGGCTCCATTTGTTTATGCCTAATTTTCAATGAATTGTTTTTGAATTAATCAGAAAAGGGGTGGAGCTGTCGAGTTACCCCCATCATGTAATGATCAACCCTAGTCTACTCACTAGCCTCCTACATTTGTTTTCTTTGCTTTAATGATTAGATGATTTCAAACTAACCGTCAATTCTCCTGCATTAAAAATAATTTATTTTCTATTCGATCTTCTTCAGACCACCATCAGCAACTGAGTGGTTGTTTCTTATCTCGCGTAAATTATTTTTAATTTATTAAAATTAAAACTTTTTATTTTTTTAAAATTAATTTCAATATTAACACGTTAAAACAATATAAAAGCACCAAAATTTAATTATTTTTAAAATATAAAAATAAATATGCTCAGGTACTGTAAAGCTTTTTTATTAGTTGTTTTCAAGCTATTTTTTACAAAAGCACTAGTGTTTTTCTTTTTGCTCTACGCTATATAATCTATACAGTAATGTTTTTTAATTAAGTTTGGAATTAAATTAGATATTTAAAAAAAAATTATTTAATATTTGAAATAACATGTCAAGAATTTAACTCTATTATTATCCACATTTGTTACGCGTTGCAGGATTTTAAACCAGAGATATATATAAATAGAAAAATTCTATAAAAATGAGAAATTATTTATCGTCCTCGTTTATTATAAAATAAAAAAGATTAAAAATTACATAGACTAATACCAATTTGTGTTTAATTTTTATTAAATAAATAAGGTATAATGCGTTAGAGAGTAGTATAAATTATATTCTAGAACCTCACCTAATAACTTAAACTTTTAGATGAGATGATTCTTTGATATTGATGAAAATTAAAAAAAAAAAAAAGAGATTCATTTAACATCGTTTGTTGATAGCAAAGGGAGGGGGTAAAGCAAATACAGTGAGAGTGTGAAGAGGCTTTTCTTAAGCTATTGAGTTGAGATGGTTCTTGATATGGTATTAGAGCTTTGATGACGGAACGATTACGAATTCAAATCTCATCATCCTCATTTATTTGATAAAAATTAAGCATAAGAAAATATAGACCCGTGCAAATTTTAATTCTAAAAAACTTTTACTTGAGGGAGATATTACAAAATAACATAAATCATATTCTAAAATCTCGTTTAATAGTTAAGATTTTAAATAAAATGATTTTTTAATATAATAAAATTTAAACTCGTTATCGTTTAGTTTTTAAAGTTGGGGTATCGTGAATTAATTTTATTTAATAATTTAAATTACTATTTATATCTAACGTACCAATGATTAAAACCACCCTAGGGCATTTGGTATATAGTAGTCATGAAAGCATTTACTTTATATTTCGAAAGGGCTGCCACCACTAACCAGCAACCACCGGCAGTCCAAAACAAGGAGGAGGAGAATAACAAGGCATATTATGTTTAGGAGACACATCAATTTCAATGTTACCTAATTCCACTTGCCATGCTCCGATAAGGCAGTTGATATCTACCCTTTAAGGGACACGCAATCTCCCAGGCTCCATTTGTTTATGCCTAATTTTCAATGAATTGTTTTTGAATTAATCAGAAAAGGGGTGGAGCTGTCGAGTTACCCCCATCATGTAATGATCAACCCTAGTCTACTCACTAGCCTCCTACATTTGTTTTCTTTGCTTTAATGATTAGATGATTTCAAACTAACCGTCAATTCTCCTGCATTAAAAATAATTTATTTTCTATTCGATCTTCTTCAGACCACCATCAGCAACTGAGTGGTTGTTTCTTATCTCGCGTAAATTATTTTTAATTTATTAAAATTAAAATTTTTTATTTAAAAAAAATTAATTTCAATATTAACACGTTAAGACAATATAAAAACACTAAAATTTAATTATTTTTAAAATATAAAAACAAATATGCTCAGGTACTGTAAAGCTTTTTTATTAGTTGTTTTCAAGCTATTTTTTACAAAACCACTAGTGTTTTCCTTTTTGCTCTACGCTATATAATCTATACAGTAATGTTTTTTAATTAAGTTTGGAATTAAATTAGATATTTAAAAAAAATCTATTTAATATTTGAAATAACATTTCAAGAATTTAACTCTATTATTATCCACATTTGTTACACGTTGCAGGATTTTAAAGCCAGAGATCTATATATATAAATAGAAAAATACTATAAAAATGAGAAATTATTTATCGTCATCGTTTATTATAAAATAAAATACATGAACAGTATAGAGATAGAGAAGCATGATGACTCGATTTCTCAAAAGAAAATTTGAGACAAGGATTCGAATTTTGTTAAAGTACATAAAGAGGCAATAAAATATAAAGAAATCGATCTTAGCAGAAAGGGACCCACACGCTTTCACCCTTTGTGGGCCCGTGGCCGAGGCCTATGTCCACGTGAATTACAGCAATTCGTCGGCCATGGAATCTGCATGGAATGATGGGGCCATACTTATCACTTGCATAAAATAATGTCACGATAGGGCGTTTGGCATTACATTGAAAAGGCATTTTCAAAACAATTTAATTTTTTTATATTTTAAATTAATATATTTTTAATGTTTTTAAATTATTTTTATATACTTATTTTAAAAATAATTTTTTTAAAAATAAAAAATATTTTAAAAAGTAATTATAACCATACTTGTAATATAAATTGCTAGCCAGTTATTTTATATATATAATATTTTTTTAAGTTAATTTTTTTAATTTTTTATCTAAAAAATATAAAATTTAATATTTTAAAATAATTTTAATATATTGATATTAAAAATAAAATAAATATAAAAAATATTTCATGGCGTATACGAAACATGCCTTTTTTGGTTGCAATGATTAAAATACTTTTACCGGTGGTATTGAGATTTAAATCTTGAAATAAAACCTAATTAATTTGATGAGAAACTTTACATTAATTTTGATTTCTTATTTTGACAGATATAATAGCTAAAAAATAATAGCTAGACTCGATGTGTGAATTAGATTTATCGGCATCATAAATAAATAAAAAAATATGATAAATATTTATAACATCAGAGTGAATATTCATCCTAGAGTATTTCTTTACAAGATTCTTTCATTTTATTTTTTTAATAACAAATTGTACGTGCGCAGTTGACGGTAACGGCGCAGTGCTTTTAATATTTATAAAAAGAAAATTACAAAAACCATATAAAAGCAGAAAAGAAACAATAAAGAATTTAAAAACGGATCGGGAAGCGAGATTCCGCGTTAAAAAGAAGACGCCGAGCGACGCGGCTTGACCTTCAGAGCCCACAGTACCTCACTGCTTCTCACTTTACTACTCTAGCTCTGCTTAGTTACTTTGGCAAACCCACGGTCCCTTTTAAGACAAGGGATCAAATTGTAACCAGTCCTTCAATTATTCATGTTATTTCTATCAAGTGCTGAAACCTCATTGTTATCCATATCATAGGTAATTGATAGATCATTAAGTGTATGAGTTCCTCTACGATAGTTCTAACTTTCCAACTCAGCTCGGTTGAGTTGTAAAGACCATCAATTATATAATAACATGGAAAAACAAATCTTATTTATAAGCCTAGAGTTAATGGAGGATTTTTTCTTAATAAAATGATACTAGTTTAATCAACAAAATACTTTGTTGATAAATACAAGTTTAATTTTTTCTCAAGAAAACTAGCATGATAATATTTTAATTGCTAAAAGAATTAATAAAAAAAAATTAGTTTAGATTTTGCATACGATGACATGCTAATCTTAGCAATGATTATCTTACCGTCATTTTTGTTGCTAAAATCTAATCATAATCATACATGATAAAATAAATAAAATAATGTAAATTTAATGAATTTTTTTTTTGTATTTCTTACAAAATAATATGATATGATTATAATTGCAGCCATCATTAATTATAATTAATATTAATTACATGTTTAATAACAAAATGTTTGGTAGAATTTAAACAAAATAAAATTTATTTTACAGTATTTTATTTTTAATATGATACGCAATTAATTTAATTTAAAAATTTAAATTGTTAGGTGATATTTCAAAATATAATTTAGATTAATTTTTAAAACATCTCTTCAAGTGAAAGTTTTTTAAGATTAAAAATTACATAGATTAATACCAATTTGTATTTAATTTTTATTAAATAAATAAGGTATAATGCGTTAGAGAGTAGTATAAATTATATTCTAAAATCTCACCTAATAGTTTAAACTTTTAGATGAAATGATTTTTTGATATTGATGAAAATTAAAAGAGATAGAAAGGGATTCGTTTAAGATCGTTTGTTGATAGCAAAGGAAGAGGGTAAAACAAATACAGTGAGAGTGTGAAGAGGTTTTTCTTAAGCTATTGAGTTGAGATGGTTTTTGACATGATATTAGAGTTTTGATGACGAAGCGATCACGAATTTAAATCTCATCATCCTTATTTATTTGATAAAAAATAAACACAAAAAAATATGAACATGTGCAAATTTCAATTTTAAAGGACTCTCACTTGAAAAAAATATTAAAAAAATAACATAAATCATATTCTAGACTTGTTATCGTTTAATTTTTAAAGTTATGGCATCATGAACTAATTTTATTTAATAATTCAAATTACTATTTATATCTAACATACCAATGATTAAAACCACCCTAGGGCATTTGGTATATAGTAGTCATGAAAGCATTTACTTTATATTTCGAAAGGGCTGCCACCACTAACCAGCAACCACCGGCAGTCCAAAACAAGGAGGAGGAGAATAACAAGGCATATTATGTTTAGGAGACACATCAATTTCAATGTTACCTAATTCCACTTGCCATGCTCCGATAAGGCAGTTGATATCTACCCTTTAAGGGACACGCAATCTCCCAGGCTCCATTTGTTTATGCCTAATTTTCAATGAATTGTTTTTGAATTAATCAGAAAAGGGGTGGAGCTGTCGAGTTACCCCCATCATGTAATGATCAACCCTAGTCTACTCACTAGCCTCCTACATTTGTTTTCTTTGCTTTAATGATTAGATGATTTCAAACTAACCGTCAATTCTCCTGCATTAAAAATAATTTATTTTCTATTCGATCTTCTTCAGACCACCATCAGCAACTGAGTGGTTGTTTCTTATCTCGCGTAAATTATTTTTAATTTATTAAAATTAAAACTTTTTATTTTTTTAAAATTAATTTCAATATTAACACGTTAAAACAATATAAAAGCACCAAAATTTAATTATTTTTAAAATATAAAAATAAATATGCTCAGGTACTGTAAAGCTTTTTTATTAGTTGTTTTCAAGCTATTTTTTACAAAACCACTAGTGTTTTCCTTTTTGCTCTACGCTATATAATCTATACAGTAATGTTTTTTAATTAAGTTTGGAATTAAATTAGATATTTAAAAAAAAATTATTTAATATTTGAAATAACATGTCAAGAATTTAACTCTATTATTATCCACATTTGTTACGCGTTGCAGGATTTTAAACCAGAGATATATATAAATAGAAAAATTCTATAAAAATGAGAAATTATTTATCGTCCTCGTTTATTATAAAATAAAATACATGAACAGTATAGAGATAGAGAAGCATGATGACTCAATTTCTCAAAAGAAAATTTGAGACAAGGATTCGAATTTTGTTAAAGTACATAAAGAGGCAATAAAATATAAAGAAATCGATCTTAGCAGAAAGGGACCCACACGCTTTCACCCGTTGTGGGCCCGTGGCCGAGGCCTATGTCCACGTGAATTACAGCAATTCGTCGGCCATGGAATCTGCATGGAATGATGGGGCCATACTTATCACTTGCATAAAATAATGTCACGATAGGGCGTTTGGCATTACATTGAAAAGGTATTTTTAAAAAACTTTAAATTTTTTTATTTTAAATTAATATATTTTTAAATTATTTTTATATATTTATTTTAAAAATAATTTTTAAAAAGTAAAAAAAATATTTTAAAAAATAATTATAACCATACTCGTAATATAAATTGCTAGCCAATTATTTTACATATATAATATATTTTTAAGTTAAATTTTTTTAGCTAAAAAATATAAAATTTAATGTTTTAAAGTAATTTTAATATGTTAATATTAAAAATAAAATAAATATGAAAAAAATTTCATGCCGCATTAGAAACATGCATTTTTTGGTTGCAATGATTAAAATACTTTTACCGGTGGTATTGAGATTTAAATCTTGAAATAAAACCTAATTAATTTGATGAGAAACTTTACATTAATTTTGATTTCTTATTATTTCATAATTGACAGATATAATTGCAAAAAAATAATAGCTAGACTCGATGTGTGAATTAGATTTATCGGCATCATAAATAAATAAAAAAATATGATAAATATTTATAACATCAGAGTGAATATTCATCCTAGAGTATTTCTTTACAAGATTCTTTCATTATATTTTTTTAATAACAAATTGTACGTGCGCAGTTGACGGTAACGGCGCAGTGCTTTTAATATTTATAAAAAGAAAATTACAAAAACCATATAAAAGCAGAAAAGAAACAATAAAGAATTTAAAAACGGATCGGGAAGCGAGATTCCGCGTTAAAAAGAAGACGCCGAGCGACGCGGCTTGACCTTCAGAGCCCACAGTACCTCACTGCTTCTCACTTTACTACTCTAGCTCTGCTTAGTTACTTTGGCAAACCCACGGTCCCTTTTAAGACAAGGGATCAAATTGTAAGAATACAAATAAAAAATACTAACCCGTCCTTCAATTATTCATGTTATTTCTCTCAAGTGCTAAATTAAGTTTACGAGTTACTCTACGATAGTTCTGACTTTCGAACTCAGCTCGGTTGAGTTGAAAAGACCATCAATTATACAATAACATGGAAAAACAAATCTTATTTATAAGCCTGGAGTTAATGTAGGATTCTTTCTTAAAAAAATGATAATGGTTTAATCAACAAAATACCTTGTTGATAAATACTAGTTTAATTTTTTTTTAAGAAAACTAGCATGGCAATACTTTGATTGTTAAGAGAATTACTTAAGAAAATTTAGTTTAGATTTTATATATGATGACATGCTAATCTTGGGAATGATTATCTTGCTGTTATTTTTTCTGTTAAAATCTAATCATAATCATACATGAAAAAATAAATAAAATTATGTAAATTTAATGATTTTTTTTTTGTATTTCTTGCAAAATAATATGATATGATTATAATTGCAGCCATCATCAATTATAATCAATATTAATTACATGTTTGATAACCAAATGTTTAGTATTTTTTTTTGAAAATATATTTTAATATATATTTTTTCATATTAACATATAAAAGGTTATAGAAAAGTACATGAAAATATAAATTTGATGTTTTTTTCTAGAGAATAACCATTTAAAAAATACATTTTGAAAAATAAAAATTATTATAATACCAACCAATCACTAAATTATAATATCCAAAATGATTTTGAAGTAGAGACAAGCAAGCCTCTTAGAAAAAGTGAAGTTCTTACACCTAAATGAATTGTAAAATTCTTCAGAGGGGTTTATCAGGGATGATATTGATTAGTCTAAACATTGATGAGCCGATATGAAAACTTCTATATAGTTGAGCAACTGCCACGTACATCCCCCAACAGTCAAATCTACCAGCATAACCATGGTTAGCTAAGTTCAATTTTTTAAACTCTCTCATACTCGAAAGAGTCTAAGATTCCGTACTAAATAGCTGACACGTGTTCCCCTACCAACGCGGTTTCTCCTTCTCCACCGCCCTATATATCCTACCCTACATCCTCCCTTCCTCCTCCCTCCCATTGCTCTCCAACAAAAGAATTCTCTCCAGCTCTGAACACCATAACCTCGCTTCCCACCGGTCGCCACTTCTGGTCGCCGGTCAAACCAAACCCTTATTGACTACGTTACTCCTTTCCAATTCCTCTGTCAGCCCTGCTTTAGATGCTCACTTCTTGTTACAAAATGCATTGAAAAACACCTCAAAGTCGGCTTCTTCTGCGATTTTGACGTTGTTTTCTTAAAGTTTCACAGCACCAAGAAGCACGGCACAAGGGAGCTAGCAATATGGCATCATCGGAGAACTTGGCAAGTCTTGAGCCATGGAATATGATGTTTAGGCCGAGTTTGCCAGATTGTTGGATTTCCGAAGCTTATGCTCGAGACGCGGAAACTCTAACAAAAGCCCTCCAAAAATCCCTCTTTAACAATATAGATGATATCCCCATAAACACCAACACCAATGATAACAGCTCTAACTCTTTCTCCATGACCGAAACGTTTTCTTCAAATTCAATCAACCCGTTTACCGGCCTAATCGAGACGGCACCTCCGACTCCGACGCCGTCAAACGTTTCTGGGTCGGACCCAGAAACGGCTGGGGTCGCGAAACGCCATCGAAACCCTGTGCCGGGTGCTACCGGGAAGGTCTCGAAACGTAAGTCAAGGGCTTCGAAACGGTCTCAAACCACTTTTATTACAGCGGATCCGGCTAATTTTAGACAGATGGTGCAACAGGTTACCGGTGTTAGATTCAATAACTCGCAGGTGTCAATGGTTCCTGTTTTGAAGCCTGAGCCACAAAGACTCGGTGGCCGGTTGCAAGGGGGTAGTGGGTGCTTGCCTACTCTTGATACGTCGGCGTTTCTGCTTGATCACCATCAACAGCAGGTGGTCATGGGGTCAACTTCTGGTTCTAGTCCTGGGTCTGGCCCAGTTTCTTTTACTCAGCAGCCCATGATGGGTGATGTTGGTGTTGGCTCTAGTGGTGGCATAGATTTTGACACTTTCTCTAGTTTTCCCACTCTAGAGTCATGGAAAGTTGTGTGATAATTAATTAATTTAGGGTTTTTGATGCCTCCCGAGTTGAGGTTTATGTTATCTGTTTATATTTTTGGGGTCCCCTGGTTTAGGTTAGTCTCTTTATAGCTCTGTTTATTTTGTATTTCTGTTTATGCAATGTAAAACTTTATCTTATTCCTAAGTATTAAGGCTTTATGATATTTAATCTGGGCTTAATTTAAGTTTCGAGTTTAAATATAAACCTTGCTACATTGTGTCTAGCAAGTCACATGGAGTGGCACATTAATTCAGGCAACTTTTTCTCTCATGTGAATAGTTTCAGAAAAAGGGCAGAGAGTGGAGGTGCCTTCTTTGCTCGAGATTGGCTAGCATAATTTGCTTGAAAATGGCATCAATCATTGAGATATTGGCTGCTTGATGGGTTGTCGTTGTACAAGTTATGAGCTAAATCTAGATTGGAATTGTTGCTGCGAAGACAAGTGCCATTTTGGCACTTGCGAGCTGTTTTTCTTGTGACAGAAGCACCTTTTCTTCCATGATTTTGAATCATTACTGTAGGAGATACCGCATGTTTGTTTTTACTTCTTTAAAGTTGTTCTTTTAAATTAATATTGTTTTTTGTTTTTTAAGTTGTCTTATTTGCTAAAGTTAAAATAACTTAACTTTTTTTAAAAATAAAAAAATATTTAATATATTTGTAAATAAAAAATATTTCAAAAAATAATCATTCCTGTAATCTAAAACACCCATTAAATAATTCTTGAAAGGCTTTTTGCACTATCTTAATTACTATTTCACACTTTTGTCTTTATTTTTGTGATAATTAGAATGCTTTTTGTCTTTTCTGCTAAACATTACTAGATCTTTGCAATAAAATTTATTTTATTTTTTTCCTTACTAGTATTGAAAATATATAAAATTATTTTTCAAATAAAAATTAATTTAAAAATCACATTATTGAAAAAAAGAAAAAACTTTCATTTAGAATTATTTTTCCTTTTAACAAACTGGAATCTAAAGTAGAGAAGTAATAACTTAAATTTCCTAATGATCCAACTATCCAAATTTTATTGATAAATGTAAGAATCTTAACATCCTCCTACTCGGACCTAAAGTAGAGAAGCAATAACTTAAATCTTCCACTGATGCAAATGATCCTAATTTTATTGATAAACCTAAGAATTAGGCCATGTTTGATTAATGTTTTACGATAAAAAAACATAAAATAAATTCATACCCGAAAATAGTTTTAAAATGAATATATATATATATATATACAAAGAAGAGAAAGGAGAGCCCCCCTCCACTCTAAATGCATGAATCTCTTCCATCCCACGACAAGTCAAGGAAGATAGCTAGCATGTTTCACGCTTTGAGATGGGCTAATCTTTTCCCACAAAACCGTGCTCAATTTCTCCAAAATATTACAAGGAGCCATGTCTTTAATCAATCCTAGCAAATCCTGGTGGCAACGGTGTCGTCTTGCTTGCTCCAAGAATATTCAGGGTGTCCCAGGCGTGAACACCAATGCATCCCAGCTAGATACACACAATGCCTCCCCCCTCCTCCATTTCTAAGAAGATGGGCACAATCAAATCATGAAACGGGCATCCGAGAGGGTAAAACATGGTGGAAATAATTATTTTTCTGGAGTAATGATGCTTATCATCACATAATTATATGAATCCCAGCGCTAATAACGTGTCTGGGAATAAGAATCATGAACAGGAATTGACATTAGTTGGCAAATTTTGGAGTTACAGAGAAAATCCTCAAGAGTAATCGCATATTTTTATTATCATTAATTGAATTTCCCATCAATTTCTTGTCAGTACTGGGCCTCCACGTGCCTTTTGCTCCACAGTCAAATAAGATTCCCAGTGCCTCCCTTACTTGAGGAGCTGGCAAGGAAAAAAATAACCTCGATTATTGGTTTATCAAGTCCATCTAATCAAGTATTTTTATATTAAAATAATATGTATTTTAAATATCTATCTAAACTGGTTCGAATTGAGCAAGATATTCTGTAATAAACTTAGATTTTATTAGATTTAATATTTTTTTAATTCAAACTAAAATTTAACTAGACTCAAGTTCTTAATAGTAATTTTTTTAAATTAATCTGCTAGATTAGACATTTTTAACAATTATAATGACAATTTCTTCTCCCATGAATACAAGTTGAAGATGTATATTAAAAACTAATATAAATTAATTTTAAAACTTTATATAACCACTTAAGTCAATGGGTTGGGTTGGTTTTTTAACATGCAAATTTTAATAGCTAAGTGATTATATATTTTAATTTTACTATTTTTATTTATTTAATAAAAGTTAAACATAATATAATATAAATATATACAAGTTTCAAGCTTTAAAAAAATATATTAAAAAATAATATAAATTATATTTTAAAATTTTATATAATAATTTAAATTATTAAATTTAATTTTTTATTTAACTCTGCATGTATATATGTTAGAAAACATATATTTACATATTTACGACGAATCAACCAACTTATTTTATATTTCATGATTTTTCCACTTCAAAACTTAAGGTCACCTCCCCCAGCCATTGGAAGTCATCCGCTAGAAGACTCCCTCTCCCTTGAAGTTTTTATTTTTTATTTTTATTGAATTCAAATCCAAATGATAATATATATATAGAATTTATTTAGTATTCAAACTAAGCTATTATTTAATATTACGTTACAAATAAAGGTTGGGTAATTTTTTATTTTTTATTTAAAATTAATTTTTTATATTTAATTTTTTTTGACATACTAATATTAAAAATAATTTTTTAAAATAAAGTAAAATATTATTTTAATATATTTTTAAATAAAAATATTTTAAAAAATAACTACTAAAACACTGCTAAGAATTTTAAAGTATCCTTTTTGTAAGAAAGATTATCACCTCTTAAATCCAATAAATAATTTAAGATATTTAATTAACAAATATTACTGTGCATGCTCATTGACTTCTTCGCTAAGATTGTAAAAGCAAAATAATATATCAAACCAACCAACACTTTACCCTAAAAATATGTTATCTTCTAGAACCAAGGATTTATAATTATATTAAGCTGATCTCATGAGATGCATAGTTCTTGACTTGGAAATATAAATTCATTATCTTTAACAAATTGGCATTAAAAATACATGAGTGGAAATACTTGCTTAAGTCAAAAGATTTAATAAATTAAAATTTCAAACCCCTATAATGTGTTAGGTGGCATCATAAGCTTGACTTGGGTCGTGTGACCCTTTTTTCCTAAGGAAAAATATATTTAAAAACAATGAATTGTTCAAGTGATCCAACTTGTTGAGATGTTTATTGGGATTTAGTGTATTAAATGGATTATTTTAGGTAGGAAACCCATATTTCATTTTAATTTTTTTTTCATGCCAAGTTAATCTAACATTAGCACAAGGAGGTGACATAATCAAACAACTTGAAGATACAAATCAATAATCTAACCATATAGTGCTGCGAGAAGAGTGGAAATGAATTTGTGGTGTCACTCTCAATATGATAGTGAAGTCTAGCCCATATATTTTTTGATACCACTTAATTCTAAATGCAATTAGTCATGGTTTCTTGAGTTTAGAAATGCATAAAAAATTAAAATAATCAGTCGTTTTCCATATTGCTGAGGCAGTCTCGTGTTGCTTTTCCTTTTCATAGATTGCCTTCCATCCTACTTTTCTTTTTCCACAAAGCACACCCCCCCCCCCCCCCCCCTCCCCCAAAAAAAAAAGAAAGAAAGAAAGAAAAGAGGAAGAAGAAAGAGGAGGAAAAATGAAGAAAAGAATCCCTTCCATCGTGTTGATTATGGTATATAATGCTCTTCTATTTGTATTTTGATTCTATGTATATATATATATACACCTTTGCTTGTTTTCAAAAATAGGATTTGGCTGAAGATTGTTACTTTATTTATTTCTATCTTTTAATTAAAGATTCTTACATGTTAAATGTTCATACCAAGGCTCAATCAATTCTTACACGCCCCCTATTTTGTGATTTGAGATTAAGAACTTATTTTCACAATTTTTTTATTTTATTTCCTGCCAACCCAAATATGAATAATTTATATATAGAGAGAGATAGAGCACTCGAACTCAAAGAATAAAAAAAGGGGGGGGGGGGTTAAAACACACAAGTCAAACAAGTTATCAACATCAAATTAACTATTCCAATGAAGTTAATTACACACTAGCTAACCATCAATACTTGCTAGCACAAGCTTTCCATATACAAACAACCTCTTCAAGACGCTACAACAACAAGATTTGATTGTAGCATAAGCTCCCATTTGCTTACCATGGAGGATATGGCTTGTTCCTTCCACTTGTTGAAGAAGCTAATTTCAGGCAAAAAAAACCAACACAGTGACGTTGGCAGTGGTGCAATATAGACAATTACAGTCGTTGTGGTTGTGGATATGGAGGCATGGAAATATAGACAATTACAGTCGTTGTGGCTGTGGATATGGAGGCATGTATCCATGGCTCTAGCTAGCATCTATTGGGTCAATGTCAAACCGTTCAATTAATGCAAAAAAATTCCATTACAAAGAAAAAATAAGATGACCCATGCCATCACGTCAGCATTTGAAAGCTGTTTTTCTTAAAAAGGTGGGTCTGAAAAAAAATGTCCTAGGGTTGTTTTAGTTTAAAAATAAAATAAAATAAAAATTAAAAGTCCACGGCCATGTTTTATAAAGCTATAAGAGAGAAGCAATTATAATTGTCATTTTCTTTTCTTTTCTTGTTTTGTAATGGAATTAGACATCTAAAGTAACGTGTATTGGCTTGGGTGGTTAAATTAATCGATTTATTTTGAGATTTTATAAAAATTGATCTAAAATTAATAATTTCTCAAAAATTAATCTTATCAAATAATTTTTTCAAAATTTTTGAGTAATTTATTTTATTTTTTCTTAAAAAATAAATTTCATTGGATTTTGATTTCATAAATAAGAAAAACAACAAGCCGAAAGCGAACCAGGAAACTATTATAAATAGAAAATTAATTAAATCAAAACCTGTAAAAAACAGCATAACCAAAAAGTCTATGAATTAAATTATACTTTTTAAAATATAAAATCAAATCAAACTGATAAATTTGATCCAGTAATTTGATTTAGTTCCCTAGAAGTTCTTTCTTTATAAAATAAATTTGGTTGAATTTTTTCATCAATGCATGCCGAGTTGCTTAAACACATGTTCCGACAAGAAATAATGGTGAGAAAATGAACCCAACCCATTTTTCAATATCCTTAATTAACATGTTTATTAACATGTTTATTGTACTAGAATGGAACATTACTTTCAAGGGTTTACTTTGATCTATTTCTAGAATTGAGTTTAGATAGGATCCTCCCACCTAATTCCACGAGCCTAGTGTTATTGTCGATTCTAACACGACAAAAAATGTTGAAGAACAACGATTGCTAGACCAGTTTTCTGAGCAAATTGGTTAGCTCAACTGGCATTCACATCTTCTAGTTTTCCTTGCAATGAAAACGAAGACTGATGGCTTGAGTCTTGTTGAATCTTGGAAAATTTCCATGCATGCATATCCCCTGGTTTCCTTCCAGCAGCCTCAGGATTGCTAGCTCTTCCTGGTATGATTGTTCCTCTGAATGATCCTGTGATTAAATGGAAAGATGCAAGAACAATTTTCTTATCTTTCGTGTTCATGGCGTCTTTAGCATTCATCTTATTGTAACCATTAAATTGAAACGGTCCTCTGCCTGGGTTTTTGGGGTGTTTCTATCTAGGTCTTGTCCTCGCATACAATTTTTCTTCACAAGCTTCAAGTCTACGGTACTCGTGCAATTTGGTTAAAGCAATCCACTCGTTACAAAATAAAAAAAACCGTGAAATTTCACTCTCCCAATGTCGCATGAAGTTTGAGAATCTTATAAAAAACAAGCAAGCCTGCAAGGAGAACATGCTTTACATTAACACATCAACCCCTCATGATCCATCGTAGAAACAATCAATATAATCAATTAAGAAAAAACTAGAATAAATGGTAAAACCTGGTTTAAGGAACTTATTAGGAAGTTCTAAAATATTTAAATCTCTTACATGATGTAGAACATAAAAAAGACAAAATGAGATTTTATTTAAATATAAAAAGTCATTAATTTACTAATCGTAATTATAGTAATACAATTCATTTTGAGGATTAACTTAGTTTAAGACTCGAGCTATAAATCCAGTGGGATGATCCTTTAATCAAATGATTAATCCAAGTTTTGTTTTGTTTTTTTTTATATAACCAGGATTGTGAATATTAAAAAAACAATCGACAAAATTAAAAAAGAAAAACAAAGAAAGAAAATTTACTTTGGATGCTGAGCTATCTCAAAACCAAATATAATAACACAGTAAAAGGTCAGAAATGGAGGGCTGTACTTGATTGTACAATCTTGTTCTTTTCTGCTTTGACTGACTACGACTTGCCTCTACCTCCCCACTACATCAAAGACTTTTTGACTTTCTTAGCCGTGTCTCCCACGTGTCCTCATCAGCACCTTCTAGGATAGTCGTCCACCGATTGATCATTATCCCTTGAGAATCCAGCGGCTGACAGCTATTGTTGACCAGCACCTGCGAAGAGGTTCGGAGGATAGAGCCTGTATGGCTCGACGGTGAGCTGCATTAAAGATTATGAGAATCCTATCTGTATTTTTGATCTTTCATCAAAGATTACGGTGATCATAGCTCCCAAATCTTCGATGGGACTTCCTTGATGTGGATCTTTTTCATATTTTATAATTTGTAACGAATTAAAATCCTTGATCGATAACACTTGTAGATGTTTAATGCAAAAATCATTGCATTGCAGCTCCAAATCTTTACATGCTTTCTTCTAGAACTAACTAGGAATAATTTCACGACCGGTTTATGCATATACTTGGCTGGAATACCATAATAATTTGTAGAATATATTAAATATGATTCATTTAACACATCAATTTATATTAAACACTTATTTAAATGATTTTAAAGTTCTTTTTTGACATGTTAGTTTATATATCTATCAATATTAATTATTTCTTAAAATAATCTTAAATACATGTTCTCAACATCAATTTGATACTTCCTCTACACTTAAATACAAATATAAAATTAAGAAAAAACAAATATTTAAACACAATACCTATCATAGTTGTTAAAACTAAACAAACTTAGTAGATGACCTCAAAAATTGAAAGACTTGAAAATTCATTAAGTAGATTTGTTAGCTAAATCAAATAAGATATCATTTCGGTTGATGATTTTTAATGACCTAGTTAATTATGTATACTCAATTTAATACTCGTATTATTTTAAAAATATATATAAAAATTAAAATAATTTTTTTTAATAAAAATAATTTATGTAACTCGTAAGCTAGAGTTTGAGAGTTTATTAATGGATTTAATACTTTAATCTGAATCATTTGTTATTTTTTTTGAAAAAGAGCTAAAAGTGACATGATAACAAAGAGCTTAAAATCTACATAATAAATCTTAAATTTAACTTAGGACATATATTTTTTATAGGAATTTAGAATAACCGAGATTTTACTCGCTCACCTGATCCTATAAAATACGCTTTCTGAGAAATAAGATTTTCTCAAATAAAAAAAATTATTTTTTTATTATTAATAATATAGATATTTAAATCAATTTATATATATATGAATTAATTTCATAAATCTTCGTATTAATAATAATAATATAGAGCTTTATCAAATCCAATAAACTCAAACTTACAAGAATTAAAAATCAAATTTAAAATCTGATAGTGAAACTACCGGTTTTAAACCATCAATCTTACATTGTCACTCTTTAGGTAAAGAAATGAAGAGATTAGAGAGAGAGAGAGAGAGAGAGAGAGGGAGAGCATGATAATAGGAAATAGCAGCAGCAAGCAGGCCAGTGGGAGAAGTTGTTGACCGAAGAGGATGGATCGCTTTTCGAGAGAGAATCAGGGGTTCACCAACGACTGACGTGTCAGTTGACTTTGGTCTGTCTCTGTCAATCTGCAGCAGTGTTAAATAACCATACTTTATTATTGTTTTCCATTTTCCCTTACATTTGTGGCTTCATCACTTACCTCATGCTTCCCTTTGCATCTCGTCATCCACTTTTTATTACATGTTCTGCCCACCAAAGTACAGTCGTATCGGACATTTGAACGCAGTTATTTTTATTTTTATTTTTATAATTTTAAAGTATAGAAAATTAATTTAAAATAAAAAAAAAAAACTTTCTAATTCTTCTAGAAGCACTTTTAAAATACAAAAATAAACAGGCTTGTCTTTTATCAGGAAAATGAATTTTAATAACCATACAAATCAAAATCCATAACATGTTAAATTTCTGAATCCATTTTCTTACGTAGTTTTCTTGAATTTTTTTGTCTTTGACTAGAAATGTCGGGCTGAGGGTGATATTTTTTGAAGAAAGAAATCATCTTGAAGCTACATTGTTATAATAATAATAATAATAATAATAATAAATTAATCAAAAGATATATGTGTTAATATATGAGAAAACACATTGAATTATATTGTAAAACTATTCAAATAATTTTATTTTAGCATAAATTTTTTTTCTCAGGAATCAATGATTTTTTTTATTCATACTAATAGATCATAGTTTTATTTATGAGAATTAAAAAAAAAAAAATGCCAATAAATCTAGGTGCTTATATGTATATATATATATTGATTAATTTACATTTGGGGAAGGCAGGAGGACTCTTGAATAGAAGACGGCACATAACTGGTTTTTGCCTCAGCGTTGATAAACAGGCCCACAGCCCAACGTGAGTGGACCATTCCACTGACCTAGGTGAGCCTACTCCAACCCATTTCAGTTTTTTTAAAATGACATTGTTTTAGTATTAAAAAAAATATTAAAACTACTTGATAAACTTAGATTAACTCTTTAACCTGTTGATTGATTCACCCAACCCAGACTTAAACCCATAGTTTTAAAACCCGCCCCGGCCCGGCGGGTTGACCCGGAACCCGGCCGACCCGGGGCTGGAACCGGGCCGGGTTGATGAAAAAATAAGGTAAGCTATGACCCGGCCGACCCGGCGGGTTGACCCGGAAACCCGGACGACCCGGCAAAACCCGATGGTAACCCGTTGACTTTTATTTATTTTTTATTAAAACGACGTCGTTTTGAATTTTTTTTAAAATAAAAATTGACCCGGCCGACCCGTTCGACCCGGTCAAAACCCGGTGACCCGGTCAAAACCCGGAACCCGGGCCTTGGACTGGGTCAACCACCAGGCCGGGTTTAAAAATTATGCTTAAACCGCGTTTTATTATGATTATCAGTATAAATTTGGCATGATTGAAGCCCCTACGGGTCTCTTGAGTTTTTGGGCCGTCTCTTGGGCCCTTTTTGTTTGACCTTTGCAATCCCCTCAAATACTAAAATGTTATTTTTCAAAAAATTAAAATATTATTATTTTAAACAAAAATAAAAAAAAAATTTAACCAAGCCTTTATAGGTTTTTATAAGTCGATGATTAACTTATTGAATCACTTAGGTTTGACCGAGTCTTCTTAAATGGTTCAAAATCCAAGCCCATACAGATTAGATCTCGAGTTAGCCTGGTAGGCCAGGCCAGATTTGATACCTATCCTCATAACCACGGGCAAGAATCATGAAATCTCTCAAATGCTACTCGCTTCAAGAAAGGAGGGTGGAAACCTGAAGTTTCAATTCTCATGTAATTTGTGGAGGGTTAATCCTCCAATGGACAATGGTCATTTCATACAAATATAAGAACAAAAGAAAGAACAAGGCATGAATGATTTGGGACTTGGCTTAAATTGGCAGCAAGGAAACCTTCTGTTTTTTTCAATCTTGTACTTGATATCCATAGGAAAATTGAGCTGGCACCTAACGAGCATTCAATCTAAGAGAAGGGTTCTAACCCACACTTTTGAGAATCACAAATACACAAGAGGTAAGGGCAAAAGGGTTCGTGAACCAGGTTCCATACACTTGAACAGTTCAATGTGACATGGATCTTGAGTTATGCAGATCCAAGTAAAAATTGTTTCAACATGTGTAGCACCCCAGATGTTTTCTTCAAATTCAACTCTTTTCTGTGCATTTCACCTGAGAAACAACAAGCTTGGGGGTTTAATGAAGGTACTCTCGTTAGAATACATAACAATGAGTGGATATAAAGTCTTCCTCAATCCATAGTTATAGTTTTTAGCTAGCTTGACATATCTCATCACTATTCTAGACTTGTAAAGTTGCTTGCTTCCAATGAGCTTGTAGCTCAACCGGCATTGTCCTCCCTCTCTTAGAGATCCCACGTTAGAGCCTCTAAACAAAAAAAAAAAAAAAAAAGAAACAAAAAAGTGTTGTACACTGCAAACTTTTCAAATGCAAATTTCCTGCTATTATTTCTATTACATGAGCTAGAGGTTAAAAGCATGATACGAAGGACCTATTGCACTGAAGGCATCGTAGGAGAATGTTCAGAATCAAATGCTGATTGCTCATGGGAATACCGATCTTATGGCTCTCGAGGCAACTCTAGTTAGCAATCCATTGGATCTAAACAATCTTGCAATCCTAAAAGAATCATCTTCTAAAACACTTAAATAATATCAAACCCAATAAAAAAACACCGTGATTAATTAGGTATAGAAAGCACAGGAAAAACAATCTTCGTGGTAAGTTTTGTGGTTTCTCAGAAAATAACGTACCTATTTTGGGAGAACCTCTTTGTGAGCTTTGAATGAGAGAATCACATTCCAGACTAAAGCAATAACATTAGCAGCAAGAACCTGAAAATGGTTTTTACGTGAATGGATATTGGAACACAGTAGCCAAAATCGCTAGCAAAAGTTACAGTGATTGTCAACATGAATATTATAGCAAAATTTAACACAAACTTGACTCTCTATAACAGCTTCGGAGGTGAATGGTAATGGTGCCAAACCTAAATATGGCCAACACGTGCTGTGCAGATAAATGTAGGAACACTCTACCACTTCACCACCAGACAACTCAATTTGGCCACAATTTTAGCTCATTTCTGGCCTTGTATCAGATGTCCGAAGCAAGAAGGGAATGCAAAGCTTTTCCCCTTTTACTACTTCAAAGTTTTCTTTTTTCAAACCAACACTTCAAAGTTCTCTAACCATGTAAGACATGTAACATGCTAGCAACCACAAACGTATAGACACATGATGCTCATTCAAACCTGAAATTGCTGTGGGACAAAACAGAAGTTCAGAAATTGAAATGGTATCCACAGTTGCCAATTTGCAAGAACAGCAGAAAACCATTCCTGCAGAAAAAGAATATTAAGAAAAGTTAACGCTGAACAATCCTTCCAACTGGCTGTGTTCAATGGTTTATAGACATAGAAGCCACAGAAAGAACAGAAAGGGATGCCCCTAAGTCTTTAACACAACCTGCTGAAGCTTAGGTACGACTTGAGATGGCCTTCCCTCCAGCGTCACCAATGTTGACAAGAAAACTCCAATGAATATAGGAGAAAAAACAAACTGCAATTATTTTAGAATACATAGAACATATTTAGCTCAGCAGCACAGATGTTGTCATGAAAATTATGAAAGTCAACTATGAAAAATTTGGCGTCACCTGATCAGCTAAAAGGCGCAAGAATGCACCTGATGCTCCAGGTACTGTTACCAATTTGCTCAAATATAAGTACCTAAGAAACACCAAGTCAAGTAATGAAAAATTAGCAGGATCCAATAAGTGTGTTTTCATTTTTTTTTTTTAGCAAATTCTGGTTGACAAGATCAGCATATGCATTGGTATTTAGTATTTAGTCAAACAGATTGGATCATCCAAACTTCAGGCAAACAAAAATACATAAAACAGCGCAGCATTAGTATTTAGTCAAAAAGATTGGATCATCCAGACTTCAGGCAAACAAAAATACAGAGTCATGTTTGAAGGGTAGAACTTCAACTGCAAATATTGAGGTAAAAAAGTTTTAGGCTGTTATTTTCATGAACGGCTTCTCACATGCGGTAATTTAAACTCTACTCGCTAACCTTCTCATGCTTGCAATACCAAAATATGAAAAGTCTGAAGGATTACCAGATATGCAATGTGGGACCCACCAGTACCAGCCCCAAGAGTGTAAACAAGAAAGTTCTTTTAATGTCTAGGGATGGAACTTGATCAATCACAAGCTGAGACAGAAAAGGCAAAGATTTAGAAAAGTTATACATGAAATGGTCTATAACAAGAGCATGTATTAAAAATAGCTTAATTACTACAATTGAACATGGGAAGGAGTTCTTAGAAGATGCCATTGCGTAACCAGGACACCCACACACACACACATGAGAGCATCTAAATGAAAAATTGGGCCATTGTTTCCTAATTCAAGGTGACACCAACGTTAGTAAAACTTGAGTTTGAACACCCTGCAGTTCAAAAAAAAAAAAAAAAAAAGCTCAGATGTTCTTACAGGCACTCCAGACCACCCTAAAGGATAATTCAGTGACATTTATTTATTTAATGCTGGAAACCAATTGTTTTATCAAAGACTGTTCACACCTTGTTTGGAGGCATTCAGAAACCATAAATGCAAAACCAAAGTTGCCAAAATTCCACAAATTGATGAAGTTGAACTACCATATAGATATCATAAAGTTTATAGATCAATACTTAGACCAACAGTTTCAGTTCACGACACATCCATAGGTCGCTAAATAAAGCATAAACCACTCATCTTAGAGATCAAATGAATGGAAATCAATACAAAGAACAAACACTCACGACATATATATCAACAGAAAAAACCCAAAATAAGTAAAACGTAGAAGAGAGATGCACATTTCTCTAACATCTGTTGCCATAGCCTGTAAAATTACCTGGCAGATCAAGTCTCCCATAAGAGTCAATATTGCAGAAGTTACAGCTTTAGTCAACACAGGGTAGTTTGCAAGAAGATTCAAATACCTGCAATAACATATAACTCAATGTGAGCTAAAAGTGATCTTGTTTTTAATATCGGTTATTGGTGAGAGATTATATCACAAATTGCAGGAGAGAAAAAAAATTCAATGCAGACAAAGATGACAAATAGGGTACAGCATGCACATACAAAAAAGATTCCATACTCCCATAGATTTCCACTTTAGGAGGAGTTAAGAAATATCTGATTAAACATTTTTATTGCATTCCCAAGACATCAAAATAGAAATTTACATACTATCAAACACCAATGTGAAAAAAAAGCTTGCTACGCAGCATGAACCAGAAAGAACTAAAATCACCAACAGCGTAAAAACTGAACAGATTAGCAAAACTGACAATTCATCATTACCATGAAAGGAAGGACCAGTTACTCTTTCCACCAGAACCACTACTAGCACCACTACCTTCACCTCCACCACCAGAAGAGCCCCCAACCCCACCAGAACCACCAGAGCCACCATCAGAAACAGCCAAGAGACGAGATTGATCAACACCCAATTGCCTATATCCCTTTCTGGTACCATCCAAGTCCTTAAACACAGCTCCATGACTATAATTTAAAGAATTTGAAAACAGAGTAGAAGAAGAACAGGCCCTGAATCCAGTTATCTGAACAGGGTTCAAGGAAAGCTGAGTTCTTTGGCTAGAATGAGAAGTGAGTTTGCATGAAAAACCCACAAAACAGTATAACAATGGAGTCTTACGACTGAGAGATACTGGGTTTGGCACCATTTTTACTTCGAATGGAAAAAATGGCCTTCGGGGTTTAAAGGTAGTGTTTTTTTTTTCTTTTTTTAAAGATCAGGTTTTGTCACGGGTACGGATTTTGGCTACCGGAGGCCAGGCAGTGGAAAAAGCTTTGGCTGTAGCAGTGACAGTGAGTGTGTGACACACTTGCAGCTTAACTCTTTCGTGTCCCTGCTTTTGTTTGTTTTGTATACGTAGGGGAATTGAAAAGGTTAAAGGTGATTTTTACAAGGTTAACCTTAATGTGGCTCCTAATGTTACCTCTGGTGTAAAATGAGTCTCGAACATTTTGATTTTGTCAATTTTATCCCAATCTAATCAATATTAGATAATACAACTTTTTTTAGACGTGTTTGAAAATATAGTTATAATTATTTTTTAAAATTAATTTTGGTATAAATATATCAAAATAATTTAAAAATATTAATTTAAAATAAAAAATATAACTTTTTTCAAAAATATTTTTAAAACAAAAATAATAGTTAAAAGAATTAATTGATTCAAGATCTCCTTAAATGATAAAGCCATAAAGTTTATATTATTCAGGAGCAAATTTGACTTTTGGACACACGAAAAAAGAAAAGCAATGTAATCCTAAAAGGTAGTTTAATTAGTGAAGCTTTGAGTTTGCTTCTCAGTAATCATGAGTTTGAGTACTTTTAGGATTATTGAAAATTTATATTATTATTAATTTTAAAATTTATGAAATTAATTAAAATATATATAAATTGATCCGAAAGAACCATGTTAATAAAATAAAATAAAACAGAGTAATTACTGCTAGTCGATGTATCTTATGGTCTCCATTAATTTCTCGGTGTTTCTCATGAATTCAATCTTCGTAAAGTCTAGCCAGGATTTCAACCATGTCGATCCTTTCTTCTGGTGATTCATTTGAAAATTGCAGAGCCCACTACATTATTGATGTGGCACATTGCTCCTTATTTGCTGAATAGCCATCTCTTCGATTCATCTGGTTGCTATCCACAATTTCAGTTACTGAATCAGACAATGATTCATCGACCATAAGAATCTTATGTCGCTTATAGTGTTTTTTCCTTTTTTGAATTCAAAAGTTGATTTAACTCTAGTGAATTCAGGTTAATCCATTCTAGGTTAGAGGGTCTTGACAGGAGCTCTGATAGCAGTATTTTTGAAATAAAGTTGGGATTAACGCCTCTTCAAATGGTCATACAACTGTTAAAGTTCAGATTATTGACAAGAAAATATAACTTACACAACCGGAAAATGGAATGGGCAGTGAGGTACTGGAAGGTACTAGGAGTTGATGTTTCTTATGTCAATCGTCTCTCAGGTTCTCTCAAGAACTCCACTTTGATCTTCTGAAGCCTTGCCAGAATATCGAGAGTGTTGATCCTTTCTTCAGGTGATTCATAAGTGCATTGCAAAGCCAACTTCCATTATAGATGTGACACAGTGCTCCTTATTTACTGAATATCCATCTCTTCTATTCTGCATGCTGCTATCCACAATGTCAATTACGGAATCAGGCAAGGATTCTTTCAGCAATCTCTTTAGGCTCATTTCTCCCTCAAACATTTCATCAGCAGGCTTTTTTCGCGTGAACATTTCCATCAACATGATCCCAAAGCTGTAGGCATCAATCTTCGTGGACACAAGACCATCCAGTCCATATTCTGCACAAGATATTTAGAATGTCATAGGATGTGATTTATCAAATATTTTGAAGAACAAACATCACCTGGTGCCATATACCCTATCGTGGCAAGGGTCTTGGTTTGTGCAATGGATTCGCTTTCACCAAAGAGTTTTGCTATCCCGAAATCACATCCGTGCGCAACCACGTCCTCATCTAGTAACACATTGATACACAGAGCAATAACTTCCAACGCCCAGCAGATTACTCTCATGAAATTCATTTGTTGAACGCAGAAGTTCAAAGTATGAAATTCTTCTCTGGATTGCTGTTAATGGCAAGGGTTGACTGAAAAGATATATATCACTCACAAAAGCCAACACGGTAATAAACCGTACGGAAAATCCACAAGTATGAATATTTTTAACCTGATAATCAAGTTCCAATTCCCAGAACAAGAATTTAAATAGCTTGTCCTAATAGAAAATAAAAATAGCATAGGATCTGAAATTAATACTAAAATAAAAGGAAAAGATAATTAGAAAAGCTAAAATTTTGAAATAGAAACAATTGAGGGGATTTTGGAGATTTAGATCACAAAAAAAGACTTAAGGATTTTGACCTAAAAAATAGTTTCCGATGGCCTTCCCACTATATCGAAGTGCCTTTATGATCGGTGTGATTTGAACTAATTAAATACCTAGATCAAAAGGTTATCGGCTCATGCGTGTTTGTCCTTTCCAACTATCTTATTGGCATTTGCAGATTGCATGTCAAATCTTTAGACACAACTCATCACTGTAGTTTTAAGAATTTAGTACAGAATCACACAGAATAACTGGCCCTGACTCTAGTCATTTAATAGAAAGTTCTTAGGTTCATGTGAACTCTTGTTTCCGCTTTCGGCCTTAGGGATTGCAGAAAAAAGGCCTCAAAGTTATAAATATGGCCTATTAAAGCCCATTATGGTCCCCTGAGAGCTTGATTTAGGAACACATGTGCTTGTTTTCTACATGAAAATGAATTAAAGTAGAAGTTGTATGAAAGAAATTTTACCTTGTATAATTATAATAACAATTCATATTTGAACATTCTATTTTAAGACTGGATCAATGTTGGATAATCTTAGTGATGAAAAACTTGATTGAATTGAGATTCAATTAACTAAAGAAAATAAAAATTAAGGCCTTCTCCAATGGTAAACTCTAATGATAAAGAGACAAAATTGATGGTATTGACCATCAAATTTAATTCACACAGGAAAATTGGACAGCAATTAACTGGAACAAGTTGATGTATGTTATGGCCTCCGCCTCTCAGAATCTCTCAAGAATTCCGCCTTGATGTTTTTAAGCCTTGCCAAGATTTCAACCATGACCATCCTCTCTTCAGGTGATTCATTGACACATTGCAGTGCCAACTCCATTATAGATGTCACACAGTGCTCCTTCTTTAAGGAGTAGCCATCTCCTCTATTCAGCATGTTGCTATCCACAATGTCTATTACTGAATCAGGCAACGATTCTTTGATCAATCTCTTCAAGCTCATTTCTCCCTCGAACATTTCATCGGTAGGCCTTTTTCGCGTCAGCATCTCCATTAACATGATTCCAAAGCTATAGACATCATTCTTCGTGGACACGTGTCCTTCCAATCCATATTCTGCAGATGACAAGAATGTTACAGCTAGGATGTGATTTCCCGAATATTTAAGCTAAAGCAATGAACATATTCTGTTGAGAGTACACATTACCTGGTGCCATATACCCTATTGTGGCAAGGGTCCTGGTTTGTGCAAAAGACTCATTTTCACCTAAGAGTTTTGCAATACCAAAATCACATACATGCGCGACCATGTCTTCATCTAGTAACACATTGCTCGGTTTCAAATCACAATGCACCACAGGAGATGGATAGCCGTGATGGAGATACTCTAATGCTGATGCAACATCGATCATTATGTTCACTCTTTGAATGATGTCCAAGCAATAGTTGTGGGAGTATAACCATTTCTCCAAGCTTCCTCTAGGCATGTACTCCAGGACTAAGGCTTTGAAGTCAAGATTAGAGCAACTGCAGATAATCTTCACAAGGTTGCGGTGTCTAATGTTGCGCATGATTTCGCACTCTGTGTCAAAACTTCTGAATGCTCTTTGCAATTGCAGATTAAAAATCTTGACAGCTACATTTAGCCCATCAGGAAGCATCCCTTGATATACAGAGCCATAACTTCCAACACCTAGCAGATTACTCTCTTGAAATTCATTTGTTGCACGCCGCAGTTCTAGGTAAGAAATTCTCCTCTGGATAGCTGTCACTGGCAAGGCTTCTGGGATTGGATCTTTTCTGCATCTTCGTCGACATCTCATGACAAGAAAAATGAAAGCCACCACAAGCAGTATAGATGCAACAGTTGGTAAACTGAACCTTAGAAGTCTGGATTTAGTCTTTGAATCTTTACGAGATTCAATGCTGCAAGGTGGGACTTGCAGCCGAGATGGGCCGCATAGACCCTTATTCATAATAAAAGAACGAGCAGTAAAATTTGCGAACGGTCCTCCTCTTGGAATTTCCCCTTGTAGTCCATTGAAAGACGCATTGAAAAGCTCCAAATATCTAAGTGCCTCTAATGACTTGGGAATCTCACCAGACAAGTTATTTTGTGATAGATCTAAGAGTTCCAGGGTTACCAAACCACCGAATGCTTCTGGAATGGACCCTTGAAAGCTGTTTTTGGATAATGAAAATCTTATCAAGTTCTGGAGTGAACCTATTGTACTCGGAATATTACCTGACAACTGGTTGCTTGACAAACGAATTCCTATTGCAGCTTCCATTTCTCCAACTTGCGAAGGAAGAGATCCATATAGAAAGTTTGAATTCAGATTCAAAATCAAGAGATCCTTTAGGCTCCACAGAGCCATAGGTATGGTAGAACTTAATATATTGAAGTGAAGATAAAGGTTTCTTAGAGACGTGAGATTCCCTATGCAGGAAGGTATGTCTCCAGACAATACGTTATTGTTTAATGTTATGTCAACCAACCTCCTTGCAAGACATATATTAGGTGGAATGGAACCATTAAGATTGTTCTTATAAAGATCTAGTACTTGAATCTTCCTTAGCTCTCCCACTGTTGTAGGAATAGGTCCCATCAGACTATTCTCTTCCAAACTTAAGACAATTAGGCTGCTCAAGTTGCCAATCTCACCTGGAATATTGCCTTTGAGTTTGCTGGCGTATACATAGAAGTTTGTTAGAAAGCTGGATAAATTCCCTACGGAATTTGGCAACATGCCATCTAAAGGGTTGTCCCCAATATGCAATTCTTTCAACTGCCTACAATTTGTCAAAGAGGTGATGAAGTTGAGTGTCTGACTTGAAGGGTGATTTGTAAAGGAATTGGATTGCAAACGGAGGGATTGCAGCGCTCTCAAATTTCCAAATTCTTGTAGAACATTACCAGTCATCTTGTTATATGACAAATCAAGGATCTCCAACCTGGACATATTCCCAATAAAGCGTGGCATTGACCCTGATAACATATTATCACCAACATGTAAGCCAATCGGTATGAATTGATGAAATAAACTGAAAACTGAAAGAGTGTGTGTGTGTGTGAGATGGGTATCGAACCGACCTGTTAAACCATTTAGATTTAGTTGCAGCTCCTCCAAGTTAGGAAGATTAATGCTGTTTTCTTGAGGTATTGATCCTGTCAAAAAAGAAAAGAAAAGTGAGGCGTATAATCTTTTGATGATTATGATCATGTGGAGGATATTAATATTCTAGTTTCTATTAAGTTGGATGAAGTTGGTTTCTTGTATATTTAAGAAATTATAAACATTTCAAAGAAAGACTACTTAAGAGAAAAATATAAAGCAATAAAATATAAATTAGGATTCTACTTATATATATGACCCTTTTTGGTCAAAATTTGTGTCTTTCTTGGTGTTTATTTTCTTCTTATCAGGTTCGGTTTGATAAGAACAATAATCAAACATATCTAATTTGACACTTAGAATTAGAACAAGGCAAAAGATATTGTTTTATCTGAGCAAGCAAACTGGGACAACTTTGATCCAGGATTCTTATCTAATACAGGCTCAAGAATTGTGTTTCCGAATGAATATAGTTTGGTAGACGTTGCAAATCAGGAAAATTATAAACGAAACAGAGAGAAACCAAGAACGTATAAACTCTGTGCGATTCTGTAGGCCTTCCATAGGAAAATAATGTTACAAAATCTGACCATTTCGAATAGGGATTTAATGACAGGGTTTCTTTTTGCACTTATACGACTTGTGCTCTGCTTTCTCTAGAAGCATCTCAAACTACAAACGACTGTGTGTTCCAGGTAAGAAGAAAGAAGAAAGAAGAAAGAAGAAAGAAAGCATTGTTTGAATAATATGGTTAATGGGCATCTTTGAAGTTAAAATAAAAGTAAGATTCACTTATTTTTAAGAGGGTTAAAACTTTATTTAAATTTAATCTTTAATATATATTATTTAAGATACAACTTTAACATGATTTAAAAAAAATAAATGAATGAAAAATTAATTTTAAAGGACTGTAGGTTGATATATTTTGATGAAGCCAGAATTATTTAAAAATCTCTATTCTAAATTGAAAATAAACAAAATTTTCAAGTGTTTATAAAATGAGTAGTTAAAAAGTTAAAACTAAATTTAAAAAGCATCCAAGTAAACTTGAGAAAAGAGATTTCAGGCAAAACAAGCTTTAATTTTAACAAATATAGATTTAATTATTGATTTAAAATGATTAATTAAAAGTTGATAATATGAAAAATAATTTTGATTATTATTATAATTAATTTTTTAACTTTTTAACTTTCAAAATTCACTGTAAAAAGAGAGAGTGAATGAAGAGTTTGCTATAATTTTTTTTATTTTTATACACTCTTCATCGTCTCATATTTTAGTTTTTTATTTCCCTATTTATGCTTTGTTTTTTCTTCAAAATCTAGAGCTAATATTCATTTTATTAAGAAATATTTGAGTTATATAATTTTTTGTTTAAATACCTTGTTTAGAAGTACATTTAAACCAATGTAGTATTATTGAAATCTTGAAAGATATATTACAAACATTTTAGTTATACAAGTGATAAATAATAAAACTTTAAAAATAAAAAATTAATGATCAACAAAAATAAAAATTTTATTATTTTAAAATATTTTAATAAGTACATATCCTCTCTTTTTTTTTCAATTCAAGCATATATAGTTATTACTATTATTAGTATGCATGCTAAAACTTTGATTTTGTATCAATTATAATTTTAAATTAATACATAATATATATACTAGTATTTGTTTTTTATTATTATATCTATGTTGAAAATATATCCCACACAAGTTTTTTTTTCATGTTTATATATTAAAAAAATTATATGCACTCTAGACTTTTATTGATTTTTTTTTAATGTTTTGTATATTTTGATCTTATTATAAACTTTAACATCGTTACTCACAAATCTTATATATTTATAACTGAAAAATAAATAAGCATTACCTGACAGGTTATTGCAACAAAGTTGCATGCTTGTTAAAGAAGTCATGTTGAAGATCGATCGAGGCAAATCACCTGCACAATATCTTAGGATATTAGTAAAAAAGATGATAATCAATGAATAGGTTAGTAAAATATGTTACAAACATGCATCAAAGAAAGTCTGTGTCTCTGTGCACATATAGGAACGAGAGACTGCAAACCTGACAACATATTGACACCAAGATTTAGAAGCTCAAGCATAGGGAGGAATCCAAGTTCTTCTGGAATAACTCCAGTGAAGTTATTATAAGGCAACCATAATGATTGTAGCTCTCTACATTTGAATAAATCAGATGGGATTTGGCCACTGAGTTGATTAGTGGAAAGCAAAAGCATTTCTAGTCTAGGAAGATGGTCGCACATGTTCTTCGGAAGACTTCCAAATAGGCCGTTAAACATGAGATCAAGGACTTTCAAGGAAGAGATGTTGAAGATTGTGGATGGGATTGTACCTGAAACATATCTATGCATTGTAAAAAAAACCCTTCACATGTTAAGAAACTAACGTTGATAATTAAAGGTGATCATTTGGTACCTGTGAGATTATTTCCATCGAATCTTAGTTCTTCAAGTCTGCAAATTCCCAAAACTTTCGGGTATCACTAATGGTAACTTATTGGAACCTATATCCATTGATTTCAATCGGCATAAATTACCTATCTCGCTGGGTAGATCTCCATGGAAACTATTGTTGTAAAGAATCAGATATTGAAGAAAGGACAGGTTTCCAAGTTGTGGAGGAATGGCCCCTAGGAGGCCCATGCTAGAGAGATCCAGCGCTGTGACTCTTTGCCTGCGAAGACTGCAAGAGACTCCCATCCAGTTACAGAAGGAGGTTTTGGAGGACCAGTTGTGAGCTAGCATGTTTTGAGGATCAAAAGTAATGTGATCCTTGAAGGCAAGAAGAGCAGATTGATCGGTGAAGTTACTCGTGGGTATGCTAACGCATTTCTTCTGCAGAGACATTAGCAGCATCGAAACAAGAATAGTGATCCAAACTCTCCCCATCACTTATTTTGTGAGAACATAATAATAAAAATGAAGACTAAGAAAAAGCTTTATAAGCTGCTTTTGAATGGCGAGCAAGATCACAAATTCTGTTTTCCTTGAATTAAAGATCATGACTTCCATATGGACAGATGCTTTCATAAATGTGGAGAGTCAGAATGCCGTGAAAAACCTTCTCAAAAAAATCAAAATTAAATAACGTGAAGGAAACACCAAGATTGTAATACCCGTCTAAATATAGTTGGACCATACGATTTGCGAAGTCCTTAACTATATGATTATGTCCTATATGATAATTGATTAGATAATTTCAAGTATGAGCATGTTAAGTATCTGTGATTAATGTTTTGGATGATTTTTCTTTTTTAATTTAAAATTCAAGTATGTTAAATCCATCTAGATCATAAAGATGATAAGGTCATAACAATTTTAAATAAAATAAATTATAAAAATTAATTTTTAATAAATTTATTTTTAAATAATGAAATTAAGAAAGAATTAAGAATTAATCTAAAAAAGACATAATAAAATAATTTTTTTTGAATAAAATTATAAATTTGAACAAAATTTTAAGAATATCATTAGTAATTTTGCAATACCTTTCTAATCTCTAATTACTCTAAAATTTTAACATGAAATATACCAATATATGTTAAGAAACCCCTATATAATTTTTGTTTAATCTAATGATTGGATTAAAAAATATGATTATTACTGTAAAACTAGATATTATTTAAAAAAAAATAATATTTAATTAGAAAGGAATGAATCAGAATATTCTAGCTGAAATTTGAATAAAATTTCTATAACGAGCTCAAATTCTAATTGGAATAAATTTTTTTTGATTTATTTTATTTTTTAAATTGAAATAAAATATACAGGAACAGAATTGACAACCATCTGACAAAAAAAATAAGACTTGACCATTGTGAACCAAAATAAAAGTTTCTTTCTATCTTCATTGATTCTAGCTTAAGCAATGAAAGATCTCTTGACCTTTTTTGGGAGGCTTCCAGGAGGTCAAAGTTCAAGTCGTGTTCAACAGCTCAACTTAGACGGCCAACAACCTATGTGGGAGGAGACCTATCAATTCTCTTATGACACCTAACAAAGACCAGCCTCGTCAGATGGAAAACAGGAGAAAGGAAAATGGAGGTGAGAAATTACAGATCTCAAAGCAATTTTCTTTATTAGGCAGAGAAGAGAGAGTAGAGGGGAGATATATATTAAGAATTGCTCCTTGATCTTTTTAAACCTTACTAGGATTTCAACCATGTTGATCCTTTCTTCGGGTGACTCATTAGAACATTGCAGAGCCAATTCCATTATAGATATCACACACTGCTCCTTGTTTGAGAAGCCATCTCCTCTATTCAGCATATTGCCACTGAATCAGGCAAAGATTCTTTCACCAATCTCTTCAAGCTCATTTATTCCTTGAACAATCACTTTTAAAAATTATTTTTAATATCAATGTTAGGTTGATTATCATTTCATGTGCAACAAATGGATGGCACTAATAATTAACTATTGACAGCTATTATTATTGAATGAGCTAGAATTGATGACCATCAATATTAACAACAAAACAAGAAGAGCCTCCATGAATGCTTATAAATAGAGGCATGTATGAGAGAGCAAAATAAAAGAGGAAAAAGAGTTAAAGATATGAGAAATGTAGAAGAGAATAGGTTGCCAAGACAACCAGTAGTAGCTGTCATTGCAGCACTGAAAAGAGAGAAATAGAATGAGGTTGAGAGTTGTCAAAGAGGGGATAATTCCTCCTTTTCTATTGTTGTAAATCTTGTACTCTCCCTACATAATGCAATGACTTCTCCCGTGGATGCAGGCGGTTTATCGAACCACGTTAAATATTGTGTCAGTGTGCTTCCTTTTTTATGAGCAAGTATCAGTACATCACCGGTCGGAATTCCCAATAATCAATATATTAAAATAATATAAAAAAATAATTTGAAGAAAAAAATAAAAAAATAAAATTGTTTAAAAAAAATTTTTTAACACAAAAACAAACAGGTTAAAAATCATGTGTTTCTTTCACGCGATTATTTCCTTCAAATTAATACATAATCTACAATAGGAAGTATAAACATCACCTGGCGCCATGTACCTATTGAGGAAAGGGTCTTGGTTTGTGCAATGGATTCACCTCCACCCCAGAGTTTTGCAATGCCGAAATCACGTACGTGCGCAACCATGTCTTCATGTAGCAACACATTGCTCGGTTTCAAATCACAATGCACCGCCGGAGTTGAATGACCTGATGAAGATACTCTAATGCAGATGCAACATCAATCATTATGTTCACTCTTTGAATGATTTCTAAGCAATAGTTGTAAGAGTATAGCCATTTTTCCGAGCTTCCTTTAGGCATGTGCTCCAGGACAAAGGCTTTGAAGTCAATATTAGAGCAATTGGAGATATACAACGTGTTCACAATTGCTTTTTAAATAATTTTTTATGTTAAAATATATATAATAATATTTTTTAGTTTTTAAAAATTATTTTTAACATCAAGATTGCGGTGTCTAATGCTGCGCATGATCTAGCACTTTGTATCAAGACTTTTGAATCCTCCTTGCACCTGCAGATTAGAAGTCTTCACAGCAACATTTAGCCCATCAGGAAGCATCCCTGGATATACAGAGCCAAAACTTCCAACACCTAGCAGATTAATCTCTTGAAATTCATTTGTTGCACGCCGCAGTTCTAGGCAAGAAACTCTTCTCTGGATTGCTGTAGTCAATGGCAATGCTTCCGAAATTGGACTTTTTCTATGCCTTCCTCGACATTCTAAAACAAGACCAATGACAGCCAACACAAGCAGTAGAGAACCAACGGCTGGTAAACCGAACATAAGAATTCTGGATTTAGTCTTTGAAGACCTATGAGATTTACTGTGGCACGGTGGTACTTGCAGCTGGGAAGGGCCACAAAGAGCCTTATTTCTCATAAAAGACTGAGCAGTGAAGCTTGCAATGGTCCTCCACTTGGAATTTCTCCTCGCAATCCATTGAAAGACACATTCAAGTACTTCAAATATCCAAGTTTCTCTAATGACTTGGGGATCATACCAGACAAGTTATTTTGAGACAAATCTAAGAATTCCAGGCTTACCACATCACCGAATCCTTCTGGAATGCACCCTTGAAAACTGTTCCTAGAAAGCGAGATATTTATCTAGTTTTGAAGTGAACCTACTGTAGTTGGAATATCACCAGACAATTGATTCCTTGACAAATAAATAGCAGTTGCGGCCTTCTTTCCTCCAACTTGCAGTGGAAGTGATCCCTTCAGAGAATTTGAACTCAGATTCAAAACCACTAGAATACTAGATCCTCCAACCTCCATAATGTCAAGGGGATGGTAGAACTCAACCCGTTGGAATTAAGATAAATGCGTCTTAAAGAAGTAAGTTTCCCTATGCAGTTTGGTATCTCTCCAGAAAAATTATTTCTATACAAAGCTAATTTAGCCCAGTTCCTTACAAGACATATATCATAAGGAATTGAACCTTCTCTGGCCCTCCCACTGATGGAATAGACCCAGTCAAATTATTTACATTCAAGGCCAAGTCAATTAGGTTACTCAATTTCCCATGGAATATTGCCTTTGAGTTTGCTGTTGGGTGGGTATATGAGAAGTTACTGGAGAGGTTTCCTATGGAATTTGGGAGCATTCCATTTAAAGGATTGTTTCCAATCCTCAAAACCTCCAACTCCCTACAAGTTTTTTGAGGAGTGATAAAGCTAAGTTCTTGACTGGAAGGATCATTAGTTAAAGAATTGGATTCCAAACGGAGTTCCTTCAGAGCCGCGCAAGTTGTTATATGACGAGTCAAGATACTCCAACCTGGATAAATTAGCAAGAGAGCGTGGCATTGGCCCTGATAACATATTGCGACTACTAGATAAGTCGATAAGCACCGAAAAGTTTCCAGTAAAATTGTTGTCTGTCATTGATATTTCCTGAAGCTTTTCGCATTTGCATAGACTTGGTGGAATCTGACCACTGAGATTATTTCCCTGAATCATGAGGACTTCAAGTAAAGGGAGGTGGTGACATAAGTCCATTGGTAGGGAGGTCACCTAGTAAATTATTGCTTCCAAGAGAAACCTGACGTAAAGAAGAGATGTTGAAGATAGTGGCCGGCAAATAACCTGTTAGCTCATTACTTTGCAAGTTCAAATCTTTCATATTGTCTACATTGAACCTGCAGGGGAAAAAACAAAACAAAACAAATGACACATTATTTGCCAGGTAGGCCATTCCAAATATATTTTTAATTAATTTAAATTAAAATTAAAAGAAAAAAATTTAAAGGTAAAAAATGCATGGCCTTCTACAAATCTTTTATTGGTTCAAGGGATTGGTTCAAGGGGAGGACAATCTTTTTTATATATAAAAAAAAAACCACGTATTTTCTACATTTTCAGATTCCAACACCCAGAGAGGAGTTAAGGTTTTTTTAATTTAAAAAACTATTTTCAATATATTTTAGCCTAAAAAAGTTAAAAAAAATTCATCAATAAATTAATTTCTCAACTCAAAACATATTTAAACTAATTTAAAATATAAAATCAAATCAAAATAAAATTTTATTTATCAATTGCTATGTATTTTTTTTTTCAATAAGATAAAAAGTAAAAAATCTCTTAATAGAATTTTTTTTCATCAAATGAAACTTATTAACATTAATAATAAGTTTATTTATTATGGATAATTAATGACTTTTTTTTTCAACAACTCTCTCTTACTTATCCCTTATACTTATGGATTTAAATATTAATAAAATAAAGTTCTTGATTAAAATAGATCAAAATATATAGTATTAAAATTAAAGATACCAAAATAGAATTTGAAAAAAAATATCAAGGCATATTTTTTCTAGAAAAACACTGAATAAACATTGCTTAGAGTTAAATGGCTGCATTTTCACTCACTTTTAATTTGGTATCTTTAATTATTTTTACAAATAATAAAATTATATTTTTTTATAAAATCAAGCATTAATTTAACTTTGAACCAACTTTGAACCCTTGTGACAAAACATGATAATCAAATAAAAAACAAATAAAAAAACATTAAATCTAATATTTAGAAAATAGATTGTGAAAAAAAAATTAAAAAAAAATAATAATTGGAGCAGGAAAAAAAGGGATAAAAATAGTATTATAATATATTTTTACTCGCATTACCCACTTCATATACATTGAAAGCACTCTACCATAGTTTTTTTTTTTCTTTAACTTTAATTTAATTAACCCACCAACGACAATAAAACCTGCAATTAAAAAACATTATCAACTCAAGAACAAACGGACTCTCCAAGGCTCTTTTTTTTTAAAAAAAAAAATTCCTGTGTAAATCAGACAAGTTAATCGTGATACACGTGTCACTCTTAGTTCATTAATTACTCATTGATTAGGAACCAGACAACTAGCTTTCCTTCTCGTCTCCCTGCCTGCTTTTCGTCAACGTTAATTTTCTGTTACTCTGAAGCCAAGGCTATCTTCTCTCCATCATCCGTTACCCATCGAACATACAATTTAAGGTAAACATTCTCTGTTCCCTTGAAGCCCAGGTCTTATGTCTCGGTTTTATGATCCGGCTAATCGGGGTAGTTTGATTATGCCAATCACGGACTGTTTCAGAATTCAATCTTGAACTAGAATTTTACGACAGTTTTTTGTGTTATGAATACCCTTTTTTGAGAATAAGCTTTTCTTTGACTATGGTAGGATTACAGGGAAAATAAAGCAGCAAAGTTTATTTTATTATTATTATTATTATTATTATTATAGGAGCAATGTCAACGCCATCGGCGTCATGGATGCAAGAATTCAATGAAGCATCAAAACTGGGTGATGAAATTAATGGTATGATTTCTGGGAAGAATTCCTTGCCTTCATCAGGACCAGAAACACAAAGGCATCTTTCGGCAAGTAGAAGAAAGATCACTATTTTAAGAACTAAACTTGATATTTTGCAGTCCCTTCTGTCAGAACTTCCTAGCAAGCAACCAATGTAAGTGTTTTTCTTTCTTGTGAATTGTTGTTTGGTAAATACCTTATTTTGGGCCTTAAATTGAGTTATGCTGCAATGTCTGGGTTAGCAATAGACTTCCTAATTGCTCTTTATTATGGTAATTGAATCCTGTTTTATGTTTGTGCTTATCCTTTCTGGTGAATGTTATGGTGTGGCCAGTTTCGCAAAGTTAATGTTAATTTTAAGGAGCTGGAACAGTGGTGAATGTATGAAATGCTTGTGTTAGTTTAGACGACATTGTACAGCGACCCTTCGTTTCTTTTTCTTTCTTTTGCTTCATATTTTGATTGTGTGGTTGAGGCTTTCCTCTAGAGTTTCCTAGAAACCCCTTTCCATACTACTGTATGGTTTGGTAATCTGTACCTGAAGAGTAGAAAGCATCAACAAGTGGATCTTCGATGGGAATTTACCAATATCAAATGAAAGGCATAAATATAGGGGAGGTGGGAAATTCTTTGTTTCTTTCTTCTTTTTGCATTGTAGAAGTTCGGTTGCTATATATGAGGTTGTGGTGTTCCTCCAGAGTTGCATGAAAAACCCTTTTCATAGGAGGATTAGATATTGAAGTAAGTGCTCAGTACTGCATGGTATTTTGTACTCAAATATGAGAAATTCTTTGATATTTTGACCTTTGTAGTTTTTTATAGATATTTTACTGAAATCAAATGAACGAGAAATTCATTGGTAGTTAGAAGGGATAGAGATATAGATAAATATGATGTGCCAAACAATACATTAGCTGTAGTTTTTCACCCCTGACCTTGTTGAAAACTGTATTTTAGCAAATCCATAATTAAGCTATTTATTGTAACGTGTTAGCTTTAGTTTTCATCCTGACCCTGAAAACCTTTGATTCTGATACCATCACGAACAGAACCGGGAAAGAGATGAATCGACGTCAAGACATGCTGAAAAATCTGAGTACTAAAGTTAACCAGATGGCTAGTATTCTCAATATGTCCAGTGTTGCTAACAGAGAGAACTTGCTTGGGCCTGATAAGAAGACAGATGATATTGTGGATAGAGCATCTGGCTTGGACAACCATGGTCTTGTTGGCTTTCAACGGCAAGTTATGAAAGGCATGTTATTGTAACTTAGATGTTCTTGCTTTCTCTGATTTTAGAAAGATGTAGTTCAAGTTTTGTAGCTTAATTGACATAAAAATATTCAGAACAAGATCAAGGCCTTGAGAAATTGGAGGAGACAGTGATAAGTACGAAACACATTGCTTTGGCTGTCAACGAGGAACTTTCCCTACACACTAGGCTTCTGGTCAGAGTTTTTGATTTATCCCCCATTTTTCCATTGTATAATCTCCTTGCATTTTGACAATCCTTTGACATGCTGGAGTTGTTGTAGACCTTTAACTCAATATTCCCTTCCCTCTTTAATTCAGGATGACTTGGATGAGCACGTGGATGTAACAAATTCTCGTCTACAGGTTTGATTCCTGCTTTTTAATTTTAATTGTTTTCAGTGATTGTAAACAATAAGGAACACATATGGGATTAGCGCGATTTCTTGTGTGAAAGAGTTAATCTTTTGATATTTTTATGGGGAAATTTCTGCATTTTAACCTTTTAAGTTGCCTGGATTATTTTAACCTTCAATTGATGCTGATGCTGTTTATGCAACAGATGGTTCAAAGGAAATTGGCTTTTCTGAACAAACGCACCAAGGGCGGCTGCTCTTGCTTGATCTTGCTGGTTATTGCCGTTGTCATTCTAATTGTTGTCATATGGCAACTGTTTCAACATTTGTAACTCTTGAGGATATCACGCTCCAGATTGTGATGTATTTTTCTGCCACTGGCGCTTTGTGGAATTGCCAGGCTGCTCTTTCTCGGCAGAGGAACAATGTTTGTTGGTCATGAATGTTCGGAGATTTGCACTGGGAAGTCACTTATTTTGTCCGGTCGTGTTGAAAGTTTTTTATTTAAAAACATATTAAAATAATTTTTTTAAGATTTCTTTTTATTTTTGATATTACCATATTGAAGATTAAAACAAAAATATATGTTTTTGTAAGTGAAATATACTTTTAAAAGGCTTCAAATAGAAGCTATTGTAATCCCGAACACTATTTTTGCATTTTGTAGCAGTTGTTATGAATCAAAAGAAGAATTTCTTCATTACAGGGACAATGCACTGCAAATCAAAAGCTGCAATCATGGCTCCATCATAGCGAGGTTTGATGTGTTCTCTCCTCTGCCAAGTAATTCCAAATCATTGATTTTGAGGATGTATTCATGACCTGTACGGCACCGTGTGGCTCCGCGTTTGAGAAGTTAGCCTTTGGTTTTCTAAAGTTGAGGGCGGGGCCAACCAAATAGGTCCCACACTCAATCAACAAATGCCGAGAAACTCCCCGTTTTTGGAGTTTTTCAACGTTTGCACAAGCCTTTTACCGACATACCTTGTAATGTACTGTATTAATTCATTCATTTAAAAAAAAAATTGTTTTTGTAACTTTTTTTTAATAAAAAATTTTTATTTATATATCTAATTAATTAAATAAAAAATTATACATATTAATAAAAAAAATATTAATAAAAAATTAAAATTAAAATTAAAATTAAAATTAATATATAAATATAGATTAAGATATTTGATTTTTAACTCGGGCCTTTTATGCAATTGCATTCAATAATTTTGTTCAAAAAAAATATTTTTTTATTTAATTAAATGATGATAAAATTAGACACAAATAAAATTGATTAAATAAAAAAAAGTATTAAAAATATTATTTAAAAATAAATATTATTTATTTTTTAAAATAATTTTTTTATATAAAAAACATAAAAATATAGATGAATTAGAACAATCTTTTAAAGAAATTAAATACATACAAAATAACTAAAAAATAATTATTATTTAAAAGAGACTACATAAACAAAATAAAATAGAGAATGTGTATTAATTTAAATATAAATTTAAAATTTATTTTAAAAAAATAAATATAAAAAAAATATTAAATAAAAAAATATTTACTTATTTTTAAAGATTAAACATTTAGCTCGACAAACTAAGTCAATGCCTTTGGCCATCAAATAAAGGCTCGTGCATGGACTTGTAAGTGTAAGCTTGCAGTCTTATGCTTTTAATTTTTATTTATTTATTTTAGACATGTTGTTTGCCTCATTTGTTTTTGAAAAAAGAAAATCAAACGATAGAGAACATATCAATATTGTATAATTTCCAGCTATTATGGCGACGAAAAAATCAATGCAGAAGTTTTTTAAATCTAAAAACTTATTTTTAATCTTTTTTTACTTAAAATATCTAGAAAAATATCCTATGCAATTTAATATACCTATATATGGCTTAAAAAACCCAAAATATCATCAAAAAACCCAAAATCAACATAAAATAAAAAAAATCTTGTTAAGTTTAGATATGTTTTTTAAGCAAATTCAAGATAAAAAATATCTAATGTGAATTCTGCTCATTAAATGAAATAATTTGATACCAATATTAATTGTATTTATGGCTAGAATTAGTGACAAGAAAAATTTTCAACCTGTAGTGTTCGGTTCCAACAATTTTCTTTAACCTCTCTCAAATTAGGAACAAAAACATAAAGCAAATGAAATTTGGAATCAAAATTGATTTTGCCTTTAGACCCAATATTTAATAATTTGAAAAGTACAAAGATTAAAATAAATATTTCACCCAAACTTTATTGAAGCCACTCATTTCTTCAGTGTTTTTCATTTAGATCCTCCATCTTTCAATTATACCCTTTTCCAACAAATTAGCCTATAATTTGTTTCAATAAAAGCCAAATTATATATATAAAAAAAAGAAACAAAAAAAAACATTGTGAACAGTCCATCAATAATGCCATATGAAGAGATCGACTGTGCATCTTGCACAATTATATATATATATATTGAAAAGTAACAAAGAATTTTAAAAATCTTAAAATTACAGCTAAACTGTATACAATGTAATTTTGATTTAATAAACTACGAATGTTATTAATTATATGTTAATGACATATACAAATTTTAAATAGTAAGTTTAATTGATTTAACTAATAAAATCCTTAATTAAATAAAATTTAAATTAAATCCTAATTAAAAAAGAAATGAAAAAATGACAAACTTTTAAAACAATAATTTCTAAATCTAATTTGAACATAAAAACAACCTTAATATAATAATTGATTCATTAAATTTATAGAATACACTCGTACAATTTTATTTCAATCCAATAATTTAATTAAAAGTTATATCGATTTTCATCATCAAATTCAATTTAACTTGTACGGATTTTCAAGATTCGAGTGTACATCAATAACTAAATAACTAATGGATAATTCATGTTTTATCGCAAGTGGAGAGGCCCGCCTTAGCTGCTCCTCTGTGTTTTTTTCTGTCTCTCTTTATTATATATACACTAAAAATAAAAATATTTTTATCTAAAAATAATATAGTTATAAATTTTGTTAATTTTTTTTTGTAACATAATATAGTTTTTGATAAAATTATAATTTTTGAGTTTTATTTAAAAAAATAATTTTTTATTTATTCTTTTATACTTAATATTTTTATTATTGTAAATTTTAAAAAATATTATATAAAGATTAATAAAATAGTATTTTAATAAAAAAATTGAATATTATTTTATTCTTTGTTATGTTAAGAATTAACTTAAAATTTTATATGTTATTACATATAATTTTTATTATATATTAATATTAATTTTTTAATTCATCATTATATTTTTACTTAATATTTAAAAACATGTTGATAAGACCAACTTTTTTTTTTTTTTGCGATAGAATTCTGATTTCTTACAACATTGCCCCTCTTCTTAGTTTAGAAACTCCAGATCAATTTGTACGGCTAAACACAGGCAAGTCTTCATTTTCTCTACACGAACAGAGCTTTAAGCTGTAGAAATATTTCTCAATTCTCAAAAATCATCACTCCCTGGTCGTTTTTACTAAGGTAAGTCATAAACGAACAACAAATTGATTATCTTTTATGGGTTTTGTTTGGATTTTTTTAAAGTGCTTTATTCATTTAGAAATTTAGCTACCAATTGAATTCAATTCTGATAGCAAGAAGACTTAGAAATTTTATTTAATAAGAAATGGGAATTCTGAAGATATTTCGTGAAAATTGGATCCATTTCGATTAAATTGGAAGTTGAGATTTTATTGTAGGGGAAATGGCATCGCCATCAGAATCATGGATGCAAGAATTCAATGAAGCATCAAAACTTGGTGATGAAATTAGTGATATGATTTCTGGAAAGAATTCTTTGCCTCAATCTGGACCAGAAACACAGCGACATCTCTCTGCGATACGGAGAAAGGCCACTATTTTGACAACCAAACTTGATATTCTGCAGTCCCTTTTGTCAGCACTTCCAAGCAAACAGTCAATGTAAGTGTTTCCATCATTATGTGTAAAGGGTTCCTTTGTATGGTTATGGAATCTTGTTTTATATTTGTGAGTGTCTTGTCTTTTTTTTTTTTTTGAGTGTGAATGTTTAGGTGGTGGTTGTTTTTCACATTTAGTGTTAATCTTAAGGTGCTAGGACAGTGTTCGATGAGTGAAGCAGTTGTGTTAGTTTAGATGATAATGTATCAGCAATCCTTTTTTTGTTTTTTCATTTCTTCTAAAGTTTTGGTGAAGGCTTCATGGGTTGTTTTTAAAATTTAATCTTAATGTTAACCTTTTGAGGAGCTAGGACAGTGCTAAATGAGTGGGGTACTCGTGTTTCTTCAGATTTTAATGTAATATAAAGTGTTTGTTTCTTTTTCTTTTTTCATTTTGTTTTATGGAAGTTTTTGCTTGTTCAATGCTCATCCACGTTTGTTAAGAAAACCCTTTTCATAGGAGGATCGAATATAGTAGCAGATACTTAGTATTCTACAATTGAGGAGTGGAAATCCTTTCATTTGTTGATATTTCAACGTATACTTTACCAAAATGAGATGAACGAGTCATTTATAGGTAAGCGCAAGGGTGGAGGGTGGAGAACCTTTGTCTGTGTGATATGCTAGCCATAATTTGTTGCTGCTGTCTTCCTGAATGTGATAGAAATCTTTGACTGCTGTTTTCAAAACCAGATCAGGGAAAGAGATAAATCGGCGTCAAGAGATGCTGAAAAATCTGAGTACAAAAGTTAACCAGATGTCTACTGCTCTCAAAATGGCCGGTGCTGCTAACAGAGAGAACTTGCTTGGGTCTGATAGCAAGACAGATGATATTATAAATAGAGCATCTGGCTTGGACAGCCAGGGCCTTGTTGGTTTTCAACGGCAAACCATGAGAGGCATGCTCTAACAACTATTTTTTTTAGGGCTTCTGTGGTTTTCTGATTATGTAATGCTGATTCATAACTTGTTTTACGTAAAAAACAGAACAAGATGAAGGCCTTGAGAAATTGGATGAGACGGTGACAAGTACAAAACACATTGCATTGGCCGTCAACGAGGAACTTACCCTACACACTAGGCTTCTGGTTGGTGTTTTTTATTTATTCCCCATTTATTCTATTTATAATGTCGCATTTTCACCGTCCTATAACATGCTAAGTTGATTGCAACCTATAACACAATATTCCCTTTTCTTTATTCAGGATGACTTAGACGAGCACGTGGATGTAACGAATTCCCGTATGCAGGTTTGTTTTCCGATCTTTAGATTGGCGGTTCACAATTAATTGTTATAAATTTGTATTTCATTAGCAATAAAACTAACTATTGATTAAGGGCTTTTACTGTGTGAAGGAGATGATTTTTAAGTGTCTTTTGATAATCTTATGCATAAATTTATGGTTGCCTGAAAGGTAACTGTCCCTTTCACCTGATGCCTATGTTGGTTATATTTGGAACAGAGAGTTCAAAGGAATTTGGCTTTTCTGAACAAACGCACCAAAAGTGGCTGTGCTTGCTGGATCTTTCTGGTCATTGCTATTGTCATTCTAATTGTTGTCGTGTTGGTATTGATTAAATATTTGTAATGTTAGGAATGGTAAGCTCAACATTCTAATTTTGTTTTGGCTTTGTGTGCAATATTGCTTGGTACACTTGCATGGCAGAAACAAACGATTTGTGCTGGTCCTATGGTTATGTTTTGAGTGTGTAATTAACGTATAGAGCTTTTTGGTGATTGTCAACGATGATGATAAATGCACCGTGATGGATGCGTGTTTTCTAGGAAAATTTAACAGATTTGGGACCACTTGGGAATTGGTTTAAGGGTTCCTCAGGTTATATTGGTTTGGCAATTAACACGATAGCCGAATCGTGGGGCATTTAGCAGGGCAACTTGCTGGCTAAAAAATTGGACTGTTTTTGTTTGGTGGCAGATTAGATTCCATGGAAGCCATCAAGTGCATTTGCAAACCTTTAGCTCTTGCCACCCTCATTTGTTCTAGCTTTTCTGTAAAAAGGATGGTTAATATAAGCTCATACCTGTTCTTTAAGAAGGTTACCAGTGTGCAGACTATACAAACACCCATTTGGGTTTAGGTTTTGATTCTGCAATGCATGATTGGAATCACCACCTGTCCTCCCGAGCTCACATGGTTTTTGCTAGCTGATAAGATTGGGAATCGTCTTCTATGAAGTTGGTCTTTCTATTGTACTATATTGTACCCAAGAAAAAAAAGCATAAGAGGTTATTCCATCAATTAGAATCAATTTCTTGTACACCACCACTAAACAAAGCTAATCTCCACCTTCCCTATGTTCCAATTGTCTCCTGACAATAATCTCCACCTTCCCTATGTTCCAGTTGTCTCCTGACATTAATTAAACACTACACACTACCTGGCACGACAATGACAGAGATTGGAGAAGAAGCGTATGGATCATTGTGCTGCAATTCTCTCTTCACCATCATTATTCACCCCAGCACCTGGACTTCATATCTTCAATTCTTCAGATTGTCCAACCATTGTCATATCGCTGCATATCCGATAAAGACTACAATGCTACACCAAACTACTTCTGTCCCTCACGAAAAATAGAAGAAAGTATTAAATTGATGCCAAGAACGTTTACAAAAATGAAGCACGTTACAGAAAAAGAATGTACCGGCGCGTTGAAAACTGTACTCTTTGCGGGGGAGAATAAAAGGAAACCAAAAAAAAGAAACTCAACCAGCCCCATCCGGTGCCAGTCATGTCCATGGTACAATAAGACTTCACGCATCAATAAGCAAAATCACTATCAGCACCACATAAAGATCTGTGTTAAGACTTCAGAGACAGAGCCATGCTTCCACCCCGCCCCTCGTCTAAATGCTTTAATCCCCTGATCCCTTGAATGCTTGTCCATAATTCCAGCCTGATCATCTTTAAAGCAACCAATAACATTTCATCCTCGCAGTTAGCTCCCGGGACCCTTAGCATGTCTGAGAAGAAACCTATGCATCCTCTTTAACACTAGTTATTTGCCTTCAGTCATCATTTTCGATCAGAGTACTTGCATTTTCAAACTGCTGCATATCTCGTAAGACTGTGATGCAACTTAAGGCGAACATTCTGTCCCTTAGACCTTCTGGAATGCTACACGATACTACTCCTTTCCCCTGACAAAGGAGGAAGAAAGTGTTAAACTGATAATATGCGGTGTTACAAAAAGGATGTGTTGGTGTACTGTGTGAAATTAGTCCATTTATAAACTGCTTGTCGCGGCAACCTTGTTGGAGTTCAAACAGTCCACGGAATTACATCTTGGATAATGAATGTAAAGTCACCATATGCTTATTTTGTATCATCCCCTAGCTCATTCGTCATTTTCACCGCTTCAATTTTCCTAGCATCCATCAAACTCCTCTGATGCATCAATGATTTCAGCTGGATCATCATGGTCATTCACATTGTCAAAACTCTCTGAAATTGGGACAACCCACTCGCCAACTGTTGTATTTCCAGCAAATGCTTTCCTAATGAGACTGTCACTCCCGTTCTTAATTTCTTCCTCAGCTTGCAACTCTCTTGTGTTTCTACAACCCAGCAATACAAGATCCAACATCTTCCTCCTAACAACATAAATCGGATTTGGCTCAATCAAACAACCTTTACTATATGCTTCCCTAAGAATAACAGTATGAGTGCTTCCCTTAGTTGATATATAGAAAATCCCAGGATTTTTCAATAACAACTCGCGCACATTCACTTCCATACCAAAATCCTTTTTAAAATGAGCCAATCTCTCAACCTCAACCATCTTCTCCACTGTCAAACTCAACAACTCATGAATCATTGCTACCGCCCGTTTCTCATATCTATTCTTCCCACCACAAGCGCCCACCTGAACAACCTCATTTCCCTCATAAGGCTTCAAATAAGGAAGCATTTTCCAATTCTTCAACTTCTCTCTAAACCCCCTTTCAATCTTAAACCCCGTAGGGAAATTGATAGGAAATGCAAACTTCGTCTCAAACTCACTCAACCACTTCTCTCTATACTCTTTCTCTCTCCATTTCTCAACTTCAGCCACCCCGAAGTTCTCATCTTTATCAACCAATTCAACAATCTCCAAATCAACCAGCCTAAAATCTTCCTTATACTTCCCTAAAACTGACTCCCTAAAATCCTCAGGCAATCCCAATTCTCTCCTAATCAACCTCAAAGCATGAACATGAAGTCTCCCGTTTTTAGACATCATTAACAACCTTTTAACTCTCTTCGCACACTCCAATTCACAATCTTTCACAAGACGCTCTTCTTCACTCACCAAACCCTTGAATTTCCCACTAATCCTACAACATAAATTCCTATTAACCGGGTGTGTAAATACATCAAACACATGGGGGTGCTTATGCACAAACTCACCCATACCTACATTCAGCCCCACTATATTTGTCCATCTGGACATCAACTGCAGGGATACAAAAGGACCCCTCTTTCGATTTGACATGAGTTCGTAGATTTTGAGGATGGTTTTGAGTTTCTTGAGGTATGTTGTTAGTCTGTTGAGTTTGGAATCTATGGTTCTTGATTCTAACCGAGTTTGTGCTGTGTTTGCTGGCTTTTTCCATCTTCTTTGGATGAATAAATTGAAAGGACCAAAAGGGATTTTCGGAAGGTTTGTTTCTTGAGGATTTATGTGGATTCTGAACTGTAATAGGCAGCGATGCTTGCTGATTTTCGAAAGGTTCATTTTTTCTTTTCCTCTTATGTTTGAGAAGGGGATAGAGTGAGAGGTCTTTGGAGCTTGAGCTTTCAAGAGCTCAAAATTTTTTTGTATTAAAATATTTATTAATAATATTTTTTATTTTAAAAAAATTATTTTTAATATTAATATACCAAAATAATTTAAAAATATTGAAAATATATTAATTTAAAATTAATAAAAAATAAAAAAAAATTAAATATTTTTTAAAAAACTTTTAAAATACAAAAATAAAGAGTTTATCTTCCTCCTAGGGTTATGCCAGAGTTTTTCTCACCTCATTTTAATTTTTGGGTTTGTCCAGCTTCAAACTTTTTAAAGGTTACATGTTATTTCATTTCAAACTGTTTTCAAATATTTTTTTAAAATATATTTATTATTAAAAATATTTTTTTTAATGTTTTTTATTTTTAAAATATCAATCAAAAAATTATTTAAAAAATCACTTCACATTACCATCACAGATACATACTAAAACTAGGCATTGATGAATGAAGAGAGAATCAAGCAATTTGTTTTTTAATTTCCTTTACTTTTTGACCTGACCAAATCTTGAAAACAATCATCTTTCGTCATATTAATCTAGTTTAATTTAAATTGTCTATTTCATTTGTGTTGTTTAAATTGGTGGTATATCTTGTTTTAGTTTAAAAAATAAAATAAATCAGAATAAATTTTATTTTTTTTCAAAATCTTGATGCATTCCAGAAATTCCACCCAAATTCCACCTCGAACATTTCAGTTTTGTTTTGATTAAATAATATTTTTTATTTTAAAAAAATATTATTTAATTTTATGATATTAATTATATCTCCTAATCTAACCATTAGATTAAACATTTTATGAAAAATCTTAAGTCAATTTTTTAGGACAACAAAAATTTAGAAAAGTCTTGTAAGAATGTCAATGGTATTTTTATAATTTTTTTTTGAAAGGTTATTTTTTGTGTTATTTTATATATATATATGTATATGTATATGTATATGTATATATATTACAACTCCAAAATAATACGGTGAAATACTTTAAAATCAAAATATATTATTTTAATTAAAAAAAAGGAATGACAACTGGAATGGAATTAACAATATTATTCTAGTTATTTATTATTAAAATAATATATTTTTTAATTATTTCTTAACATTAAATTATCCGGGTTAATTTGAATTATTAACTAATAATTAATATTTGATAAATTTTATGTGATCTCAATCAGTTTCTATGGTTATTATTAGGTTAGGATTATTTTAAAAAAAGGTTGTTTTTTTGTCTCTAAGAAAATATGAGAATGAAAAAAATATGGAGAAAAAAATGCTAGATTAGTAAGAATAGATTCTATCCATTTTAAAGCACAATAATATATATATATATATATTAAAATTTTTGTGTGATTCGTGAGTACCATACCGCTTCTCATGATAGTAATAAGTACTTGGTAATGTAATATATAATATTTTTATAAAGTTTTTTTAAAATAAAAATATATTAAGATAATATTTTTTAAAAACTTTTTTGACATTAATATTTTTAAAATATTATATGAAAATTATAAAAAAATTTAAAACATTAATTTAATTATTTTTCAAAAAAATAATTTAAAAAATATTGAGAAGTGAATTGAATCACAATAACGAATACACTGAAATCAAGGACTATAGAATTAAAGTGGATGCAAGTTGCAACAACATTGAAGTTTTGATCAAAGAGGGACTAAGTTACAACCATGTTATGAAAACAGGGACTAAAGAATAATATAATAGCATGCTCTTGGGCTTTTGTTTGAGGCTCATGCTACGAGCAGGTTATGAAATTGATTTTTTTTTTTTAAAGAAATTCATTGCCCTCTGTACACAAAATAACATTAAATTTTGTTTTTTTTTTAAAAAAAAAAAACAACAACTAAAAGGATCCAAAATCTCACAGAACTTCTGTACTGTGAAAGACTGAACAAAATCCCTAAACCCCAAATTTCAATAACTTGATTCCCCAACTCACTGATTCAACCGCCCTTGCTTCCTCCCCAAAACCATGCCTTCCTTTCCACTGCAAGGCTCAGTCACCATCTGCGAAATCAATCGAACCCTAAGTACTCCCTCTCACCCTTTTAAAGCATACATTTTTGGTTTGTTTTTTCCAAAGGTTGAATCTTTGTAAATGTATTTGCTCTACATTGCAGTTGTAGCTGAAGCCATCTCTGATGATCGAGCCAAGGATGCTTATGGAAAAATTCTAGTAAACTGCTTTCCATTTTGTGTTTATAAAAATGGGTTTCTTTTATTTTATGCTTTTTTCTATTAATAGTCTTGATCTTTTATAGAATTGAACCAATGGAAAGATTCAGATTTTTTATTTTCTTGCAATAAATTGATTTTATTTTTTGTTAATAAAAAATGGTTTTGGTTTTATTGTGTTTTGATATTGAAAGTTTTGATTTTGTGGATTTAATGATGCTTAGGGAATGGTGTTCAGTCCAATTCCGTTTCAACCAGAGCTGTTGGGATCGACTGGCGAAAATCAGGAATCTGAACACCAGGAAAGAAACAATGGGGAGAGTGTTGAGAGGAAAGGTTTGATGAAATCATTGCAATGCCTTGTTAATGACTCCATCAAGCGCATGTTTTATCCTAATTGTGTAAGCTAATAATAACACCTTAATCTTTTACTTTTGTTTGATTGTGTAATTAGTAGTGGAACATAGTGCAAATGGGAAATTAGGTGATTATATGTAACAGTTTTTAGAAGTTTTTGAATGAGAAGTAGTGAGTGAGAGGGTTGATATGTTGTAGTTCTGCATTCTCAAGTTGTAAGTGGTATAGGTACACTTGTTACCGGAGATTGATCTTCAAGGAGTGAGTTGGCACCAGCATAGACATATTATTGCATTTATTTCAGGTCCGAACCAGGTTATAGTTCGTGATTATGAAGATTCAGGTAAGCAGTTTTATGGTACAAGATTTTAATGATTTAAAGGAGCAGTCATGTTAAGGGGAAAGGCCTTTTTAAAGAGTTTGAGAGATGTTGTGTTGATTTTTTTCAACAGAAGGGAAGGATGCCTGTGTTTTAAGCAATGGGGCTCAACAAGATATTAGGGCTCTTGAGTGGAGACCAAATGGTGGAAAATCACTTTCTGTAGCATGCAAGCAAGTATCAAAATTGAAATTTCTGTCATTGTATTGCGATAGTCAATTTTATGCATTTCTTTTACAAGGCATTAAGTCTCTGTATTTTCTCGGTTGTTGGACTGGATTCCAGGGGTGGAATCTGCATATGGGCTGCTTCTTATCCAGGTAATCCAGCCACTGTGAGGGCTGGTGCTGCTTCCTCCTTGGGAACTCTTACTAGAGGCTCTGGAGGTCGATGGACTCTAGTAGATTTTCTTCGTAGTCACAGTGATGAGCAAACAAGTGCAATATCATGGAGTCCTGATGGAAGATATCCTGATCAATTTAAATTTGAAGTTTGAAAGTGTTTTTTTTTTTTTAAAATAATCAGAAAAATTTGCATTTCAGACCAAAATCATAGCAGATCTTGTAGCCTTGAAGTTTTTACACCTGCTCATGATTTTATCATATGTTTTACATGGTAGCTATTTTTCTGAACCAATTTGCAAGCTTTACTTCTCTGAGACCAGTCGTAAGATCCTTAATATTTTCTACAATTTGTCAGCTCCGAAATTTAGTATCTATTTGGTATGTCTTTTCATCATTTCAGATTAGTTTCTGTTTTTAAAGGAGATTAAATTTCCTTGACTTAGCTTCACATATTTGGCATCTGCATCATGTGAGAGCTCTTCGTTCACCATATGGGATGTCTCACAAGGTATGTGGACAATCTTGACCTCTTAAATTGCCATGGTTAACATCAATTAGTTTTTAAGGAGGCTATTTCAAATCTCTAGCTGAAAGAAAATAGTATGATTTTTTTCCTGATGTTTGGCTTCATACATAGACCCCAGACATGGATATATTATCATGTGTGTGGAACTAACCTGATTACATTATGCATTCAGTGCTGTTTTATGGACATTCTTGTGCCCTCATATGTGTCCCCCATGCTTATAGTTTAAAGTTGCTTTTAAATAATTACAAACTCATGACATATGATGAGGTGAAAATCTGATGGTTAAGCATTTGAGGGCCTTAGGTCCCACGTGCTTGGTATTTAAAGACTAAGTTGAGTTTATTTGGCCAAATTTTCATGACAAAAATCAATGACATTAAAAGATCGAGCAATTTTGACTACTATTGAAAGGATTGGTCAACTCTTTTGCATGCTTATACTCCCTGAGCCCTGTGTATCACAACAATTACAAATAAACCTCAATCTCAGACTAGTTGGGATAGGCTTACGTGTTATTGTGCTTGATATTGCTTCACCAAAGATTTTTGGTTTCTAAAACCTCCCTCAATCTGTCTTGTTTTGTTGCAATTTATAGGTCTGGGGACACCCATTCGACGTGGATTAGGAGGCATATCGTTACTAAAATGGTCACCTACTGGAGATTACTTTTTTGCTGCAAAATTGTATGGCCATAACTCAAGTTAACACACACATATTGCATTTGGATAGTACTCTGATCCACTTCATGAGCTGTTGCTAATCATTTTCTTTCATCTAGTGATGGAACATTTTATCTCTGGGAGACAAACACATGGACATCTGAACCTTGGTCTTCGACTAGTGGCTTTGTCACGGTATGTATACGATGACGCTTGCATCATCATAAATGACTTCTAACCTCTTGGTTGTGAATTGCAAAATATTGAGATCATTCAATTTTTGAATTTCAGTGGCTGTAATCCCTTATCAAGTTAACTTGCCTAATTTCTTTAAGTTTCATGTTTTACCCATCCAAGTATAAGTTTATATAAAAGTCTATCAAAGTGGTCAACGTTCCATCTTATCCCTTTTTTTCTTTCTGTTTTTCGAAGTTCTGATGCAATTTTTATTAAAATTGTACTAATTTTAAACATGATTTTCTAACTCAAAGTAAATAATGCCCCATCCATATTTGGCTGAAGAGGTATAATTGGAGAATTGGTTTAGATAATTACAGAAACTCAATCATTTCATTATCTTGGATGCTATTCATATGCAATGCAATGGAAGAATTTTTATTGGCTCCAGATATCAATCATGTCTTCTTTTGTCAGGGAGCAACATGGGATCCTGATGGGCATATAATATTGATTGCTTTCTCTGGGTCTTTAACATTGGGTTCCATTCATTTTTCATCAAAGCCTCCATCTTTAGGTATGCAGGCTGGAGCTTTTAAATATTTTTCTCTAATCATATCAATGAGAATCATAAAAGGCTTGCAACATAGAAAACTATAAGATTACATATTATATGAAATTATACTCCAGGTTAGATGCACTTTAGAATCTTGTTCGATTAGTATTAAGTTCTATTTGTAAGTATGTTAGTGTACTATTTTCTAGGTTTTCTGTAATTGTAGGAGTCAAGGCATATTCTGTTAGTTTTCTGTATGGCTGAGTATCTTTTGCTGGATCCCAAGTTTGGTATGATTTTTTTTTTGGTTTTCACAGTTTCAATCCATTTAGCAGTCCAAAATGTGTGGTTTTCTATTTCATTGGCTAATTATTGGAGTTTAGGATTACTACGATTACTTAATTATGCATGTAATCTTTGAAATGAGTGTCTTGTTCAAGTTTATAAAAATTCAGAAGCTTTTAACTCCTTTTTTTTGGGTTATGTTATTTAGCTTTTCGGTCATAGGCCAAATTGTTAACTTTGATGATAGTATCTATCTCTTACTAGGCAGAGTCTTCCAACAGGTGTCTGTGGGGAGAAGGAAGGATCACAGGATTTTGTGGAAATTTGCTAAATTTGCTTTCATATGGTTTGTGTTGATGGAGCAGAATCTTTTAGTTTTACAAGGAATTTTAGAGGCTTACAACTTTTTTGGAACCAGATTACTTTTTTGGGCTCATTTGTGGTGTAATGTCTCTGGGGCTTTTCAGGTTGCTTTTTTAAGCTGATATTCAATCTGAATTCTGATTGACCTGGTTTTCTCTTGCTTATGCACTCTATATAGATGCAGGAACTGTCCTCTACTAATTCAGTTTATTTCTTATCTGATGAATTTATTAAATGAATAAGGTCTTTTATATGGTTATTTCACCTTTAACGTATCATTATTGTTCTGCTGCAGATTCACATCTGTTACCAGTTGATTTACCAGAGATAACAACCATGACGGGCAGGTATAGAGAAAATTTCTCTTAAATTTGTACAGAATGTTTTTGGCTTCTTTCATATGGTTTGAATTATTATGAATGAACTGTTTCTTGAGAATGAAAGGAGTAAAAATATATGAATGTATGGTGAATTGTGTATTTAGTTATTGTTATTCTCTTACCTTCAGATAGATATGCCTGTGTTTTGATGCCTTTCTGAAATGCTCTTATTTTATGTACTGTTCAATGCTGATGAACTTTAATCTATCCAATCCCTTCTCAATAATGTAGTGAAATTTGAAAGCTATTATTATAAGTCTTATTTTTCTAGTATGATTAAAAAGATTGTAGCTTTCTGATTAAGGTCAGAAACAGAAAGTGACGAAGTTTACATGACAGGAGCACTCATTTTTTAAATATTTTGTTTCAGGCCTTGGCTTGATATTCTTACTATTGTGGGTTGTAAGGTAATTGTTTGATAGCACTATGCCAACTAATTTTTTTTTTTCATTTTTTTATCATGCAGTGAGGGAATTGAGAAGATAGCTTGGGATGCTTCTGGTGAAAGACTGGCTGTATCTTATAAAGGAGGGGATGATAATTACAAAGGTCTTGTTGCCATTTATGATGTTAGAAGGACTCCCCTGATTTCTGCATCACTAGTGTGAGTTGTTTATCATTATCATCCTCATTTCACTATAATCTGTTTGCAGTATTTTTTCTCTCCCAATTAATAGTTCTCTCTTTTAGAAATAAATAAAATAAGATTTTAATTTGAATGATTAAATAGCATCTTTACTCTCTATATATTTATGAGTTGCCTTGATATGAATCCAGTGGATTTATTAGAGGGCCTGGAGACAATCCAAAGCCAATTGCATTTTCGTTTCATGACAAGTTCAAACAGGGACCGTTGCTTTCTGTGGTAAGTCCGCTTAAATTTCTTGACCTTTGTACACAATTCACTTCAAATCTGTGCAATTTCAGTGCTTTAATGGATAACAATTAGCTTTAACAAACAATTCATGCAATTGCTCTAATGTGCAGTGCTGGAGCAGTGGATTTTGCTGTACCTATCCCCTAATATTTCACTCCCATAGTCTTCCATAACTAAGGTATGTCTTTAATTTCCAAACACATAGTATCTCAAACCCTTTCCCAAACTCGCTGATTTTCTGTCATGACTAAAGAAACGGCCTCCTGCAATTGGATAAATGCTAGTCAAATAAATTGTTGTTGTTATTGATTAAGATGCTAGCAGGTCCTATGACCAATTTGTTATCAGTTGTTATTTGAGTAAAATCTATAGAAAAGGAGAAATAAATGCTTAGATTATTGGTTCCAATTAATAAGTACCACACCAACTTTATTGTAGCATGCAACTTCTGCCCTCTCAAAAGTCATGGGGAAATTCTTGGCTTGAGTTCCATTTTTATTTTTATTTTTTGTTGCTGATGTTGTCCATTGATCAAGCTGTGATAGATTTTATTTTGATGATGTTTTTGTTTTGTGAAGCATGTGAAAGAGTGCTGTTTTTTGTTTGATGAGAAGTCGCATAGTGAAGATGATTGTTGGTTTGAACCTCCAGGAGATATGCAGCAAACTAATCCATGGCACTCACTGATGCAGAGAGCACATAAATGTATATTGTTGATGTGGAAGCCTCATGAGCAGGCGCATTTACAGCTGCATCTCAAGATGCTAGGCATATATCATGTCATGGCAAGATTTAAATGTTTGTGTAACACCTTATGAAAAACTGAAGTACACGAACATAGGGTTTGCACTTAAATTCATGCCCTGACTCTTCTGTTGGCAAAATGTATTCATCTTCTAATTCCAATTTTTCTGTTTACTGCCAAAAGAGGAGAATTGTTATAGAAGCTTTCTCAGTTTGAATGTCTTCATATTTGCAAACACACAATGGTTCATCAGCCATTAGGTCTTTTAATGAACACCAGGACTTGTACTCTTTTTTAAGCCTAAACATTTACCTTTGTTTTTGTTTTTCACATTACTTGTACTCAACCTCCCAAAACAGGATGAAGGAGGTCATGTAACTCTGCTGATTGATTCTTTTTCTGCAATTGCTGGCTTGAATCTGAGAGGTTGTGTTCTAGCTCAAATTGTGATTTTTGTTGCCTGTTTGGTATTTGTGCTTGCAAAGCAAATTCTTTTTTTTACCTATTTTTTGGTTTAAATCAATGTTTGTTTTTTTTTTTTTTAAAAAAAGCTAAATATATGATATTTAAAAGGAAATTGAGTTGTTTTTTGATCAAGCAGAGGGTGCTGAGCAATTTATTGTGAAGTCTGCTATCTTTCATTTCTTTTTCGTAATTCATTTTGAACTAACGATAGAGGAATATATATAGTTTTTGGGTTAGTCAAGGAATCTAATTCTATTCAGGATTAAGTGTGTAATTGCAATAAAGTCCTGATAAAATTGGGTTTTAATTTAAATATTGATGGAAAAATTGGCTTTAAAGAAAATTAACGCTATCAAATCTCGAACTTGTTAAGAAAATATTAAAAATCGGAACAGGATGGTTGTTGGTTGATGCTGGAATATAGCGCAGAATATCTTTCTGGAATCCAAGTCATCTGTCTGCTCAAGAAAAGTGGTCATGGTCTTAAAAAGACGATACCACAAAATAGGAAGAGGATGGAATCAAAAGTTGCTCGATGCTTTAAGTCTGAACCTATGATGCCGTAAACAGAAGATGGGATTTGGAATTTTCTCTGTTGAAGGTACTTTGGACATTGGTGATGCGGTAGAAATTACTGAAATAGAGGACGGTGTGGAGGTTTGCAATGCTGGAGCTGGAGATGTTCGCGCCCATGCAGCCGCAGCAACAAACTTCACTGATCTGGATGCCAATTCGCGTCCTGTTACTGTGGTAGGGGGTGGTAAAATAAGGTTTACAGGTGCTTTTAACAATGCGGAATGCGGTACCAGTTACAGGCATTGAATTGGCTGAAGGCTTGGCTTCTGATCCATTGCCTGCTGATATTGGAGGTGATAGTTATCCCACTAACTATTAGCCAGAGACTTTTCTTAAGATGTTGCAAGGAATTCCAGAGAAGTCTCTCCAAGAAAATGAGGTTGAGATGATTCCTAATCCTCTCTACTTCAAGAAAATGAACTAGTGATCATGGACACGTTTTTCTTTTCAGATTAGGAACATGATTAGTTGCCATGGAGTCTAGAGCTTATTTCCAAGGATAATTAACATGTCAGTGTCAAAATAAATCTAAAATTTCTTTTTAATAGTACAAATTTTAAGTAGTCGGGTAAAGATTTATTATCATTAAATAGGGATCCGCCTTAAATAAACTATATAGATAATCTAGCAAATATTTTTATAGATTGGTGGAACAAGATTAGGCTAGCTAAAAAAAACTATAATTTTTTGTTTGCTTGTTAGATTAAGCAAGCAGATTTTTGTAGGAGATTCCACAAACCTGATTTTCTCAGAAACCCTCGAAGGTGGTTCATCGGCTACATGGATTTTCCTAAGTTAGGCTTGGAATGTCTTGTTTTGCCAAATTTCTTTGATTTCCCCGGGTTTCTTATGTTATTTTACATTTTATATTACTGTACTTTATATTTTAGGATTATGATATTATTAACTAGCCTAGGCCAGTTATTCTAGCCTGCAATAAAAGACTTTGTAAACCGTTTTAAAAGACAAATATCATTAGATTTTATTTCAGAATAATAAATTGCGAATTTAGGGTTAAAGCTTGCAGCTAATCTAATGTCTTTTCTGTGATTGCTTTACCGGCTTTGTGCTTCCACATGTGTCAAATTATTTGCCATATACGATCTGCTTCAGAGGAATCTATGGAGTGTCAGCCAGTGAAATGGAGTGCAATCTTTAAATGCATTGTTGTCAGTTGGATTTGCTTGTTAATTGCACCGAGTCTTTACTGCTTTGAAATGGCTTTCATTCTTTCAAGTCATCTTCAGTTTGTGCATGGTCAGCATCATTACAAGTTTCATCATCAACCAGGTCCATTGTTGCTTATCAACTCTCTCCGATAAATCTCCAAAATTAGGTCACTCATGCATCAAAGAAATAATACTTCATAGAAAAAAAGATTAAACAGGGGATTTGAGGAAGAAAATTCAAAATGCTCTATCATTTTTTAGAAGGGTTTCAGGAATGTAATGTTTTCTTGCATGGTGTTCTAATGTTGGGTTAATTATACAGTTACAATGGAATCTGCGCTGATTAAAGCATATACAGAGTTACCTTGGCACAGCTGGTCCGAACTCCGAAGTCTTCTTCTCAACTTTTTTTTTTTTTAAAAAAAAATCTTCGAACCTTTTATTGCATGTTGTCGATCATTCAAATGGTTTACACAAGAAGCAAGAAGAAGAAAAGCAAACTCAGGAATGTCCTGCATCCAAATTACCCTCAGTGGACTACCTGAAAATAAAAAAAGGAGTTAAAGCCCCAACTTCTGCAGATAAATCTTCATCTATCTGCAGGTAGAGTTCATCCAGTGATGTACTTTGTAATGCGAGAGCGATCTGTTTCCAAAGCATATCCCATGTCTATGGTAAATATAACTGGATTGCCAAATGTCTTTCATCAACCCGCCCTTTTTTCACTACCTGCTACCTGCATATACTTAAATTCTCAAACACCACAAAAGCCTCTCTCTCTCACTCGCTCTCTCTAGCCTAAAGAAAGTCACTAGAAACAAGAAAGAGTTCTATCTTTCTTTCATTTTCTCTAATGGAAGAAGAAGAAGAATTTCAAGATAACCTAATGAGCCTTTACATCAATCTTGATTAGTAACTAGTGACTAGACTAAGAGAAACCAGCTTCTCTACTTTCTCTCCCCAAACCCAATATTTCCCAAGTTTCTATCCATTCAAGACTAAAGAAAGAAACAACTTTCATTTTCTCTAATGGAAGAAGAAGAATTTAAAGAAGACCTGGGAAGCCTTTGCAATCTTGATGCTTGGAAAGATTCTTCTTCCTCTTCACCACAAATCCTCCTCAATGGAACCTCCATTGTTGGTTTTGTTATGGCCAGTATTGTAGTGAGTCTTAGATATCGTTTACTATTCTTCACTGATCGTGAATCAGTTCGACTTGAACTTGAACCAAGAAAGCCTGATGATCAAAATGCTGCTATAAAGGTTTTGAATGCTGATTATCTTGATGTGGGTTACATTGATAGGCCAGTTGCAACTGTTTTGTATCCTTTGATTGAAAATAGAATGATTAATGTCGAAGGTGTGGTGCCTAAAGCTAGTAGCGACTGGTTTCCTTGTGAAATTCGTATCTCTGCAAGGTTAGACGTCTTTGAAACTGTTAAAACTGCGATTTCGCAAGGTGGTCTGGTTTTATTTTCTCAACCTGGTTCAAGTCTTGCATCATCTCAGGCTATGGTGGCCAAACAGGGTAGAGTTGATGGGAAAGTGTACAAGCGTATGGGAATCGGAGTCAACTCTGAACCTGTCATTTTGAACACTCAAGAACCGAAGATTATCGAACGTGGATTTTTCCCTACAGAACATGCTTTAAGGAATAAACCAGAAAGAATCACTGATAGACCTGCCGTGCAAGTTGAGCTTCAGAAACTGAATTTCATCCCCATTGGCGCAGCAGGGCATGATGCGCATGCGGTCCGGGAAGTTATGGACACTGACTTGACCGAAGGCTTGGCTTCTCGACCGTTATCTGTTGATTTTGAAGAACTTGAAGTTAACGACTATCCCACCGATTATTGGTCAGAGACATTTCCTAAGATGCTGTTGCAAGGAATTCCAGAGCAATCCCTTCAAGAAAATGAGATTGAGATGATTCCTAATCGATTCTACTCTGACTGTTTACTCTAAATATGGAAATTAGCTTATCAGTTAGGATTTATTTGCCTTGATCGTTAGCTCGTCAGAAAGTTGCACAATGCAAGTTGTGATGCTGTTTTACTGCATAATTGATAAAATAAAATAAAAGAAAAAAAAAACCGACAACGTTTCCAATTTTGCCTGGAAGCAAATCTGAGGCAGTACAGAATCTTCACGGACAAAATATGATAAATTTCCGATCACCAATATCTATTTTTTTTAAAAAAAAAAACTAAAGATAAATATAGATATAACCATGTTTATCTAGTTAATTTATTTTATTCCACTACAGATTTCACTCGTACTAATTAATTTGTCTATAAATATAACGCAACCCTGGCAACAGATCATATTAACTCACCTTTGTTTCTTTCCCTGCTCACTAGCTACTTTCTTTCTAGATCATTCAAGCTCAAAACCCTCGATTTCCTTGTCTTGAACAATGCATAACACTACTCTTTCTCTCTTACATCCCGGATACAAGTTCCGCCCCACTGACCAAGATTTGATCGGCTTCTATCTAGCCATGGAGGTTTATCATTCCAGGAAGCCACCGTTACCCAGGACTACAATCTTTTTACCCTGGTAAGTTGGAGGCAACTGTTATGTGTGTGGACACAAATGGACGGTGGCAGCCATGGTAGGTGGCAGCCATGGTTGAAATTATAGTCAAATGGTAGGTGCCTAACTTGCCCACCATTGTTGAACAATCATCTCCCTCCTCAGCTATAAATAGAAGATGTATTGATAGCTGAGATAGACCACGAGATAGAGAGAAACACAGAGAGAGAGCTAAGGGTGAGAGTTGAGTTGAGTTGAGAAGTTTTCTCCTCCTCCTTGTTTTGTTGTTTGTATTGCTTTTGAGCTTGATTAATACAAACCAGTAGCTCCGTGGAGTAGGCAAGTTGCCGAACCACGTAAATTTGTGTGTGTTTGAATGTTTGGATCTCCTAACAACTGGTATCAGAGCTTGTTCTTGAAAGTTCTTGAAAAAAAGGGTG
>NW_011499944.1:462355-557624 GCF_000495115.2 Populus euphratica
CGGTGGCAGCCATGGTCGGTGGCAGCCATGTTTGGTGGCAGCCATGGTTGGTGGCAGCCATGGTTGGAATTATAGTCAAATGGTAGGTGCCTAACTTGCCCACCATTGTTGAACAATCATCTCCCTCCTCAGCTATAAATAGAAGGTGTATTGATAGCTGAGATAGACCACGAGATAGAGAGAAACACAGAGAGCGTGCTAAGGGTGAGAGTTGAGTTGAGTTGAGAAGTTTTCTCCTCCTCCTTGTTTTGTTGTTTGTATTGCTTTTGAGCTTGATTAATACAAACCAGTAGCTCCGTGGAGTAGGCAAGTTGCCGAACCACGTAAATTTGTGGTTGTTTGAATGTTTGGATCTCCTAACAGCAACAAGTTAGAAGATAATGGCCTCTATTTTTTACATAAATATGTTAAAAAAGGTCAATGGTGCTAAAAATATGAATAGAAAGGTTGATACTTGACACTACTGGTGGCAAGTGGCATGGTTCTGATAAGGGAATTCCAGTGAAAATAGCCTCTGGCCAAAAATCCTTGAACAATCCAGCATTCAACAACATGCATCGGTCTCATTCTAACAAATTCATGTTCATCCCTTCTCCTTATGTTGAGGTGTATGGCTAACCATCTTGTGTCTAACATCACTTCTTTAAAGAACTCATCAAACTTCTATGAATAAAATTCCAGATCATTGTTTGTCTTGAGCCACTTCACCACTTTCTCCGTTTGTTTCTCATTTATAATTTTCCATTGCTTAAAATTCTTGAAACACTTCATGTTTGTGCTTAAGAAAGTTTTTGGAGTAATCATCAGTGAAAGTAAACATATATCTAACCTTATGTAAAGGTTTCACCCTTAAGATTGCTTTGAGAGGAGATTTAGTCTCCTTTTATGTGCAAGTTATCTCCAGAACTCTCTTACAGTTAAATAAAAAAACAAAGATAAAATCATGAATAACAACGAGGTAGCGGAAACCTTCGTTGATTTGAATGTGCCAATTTGGCTCCCACTGCTGCAGAAGGGGATGATAAGGTCACGGTTGAAGGTGCTTGTAATAATGCAGTACTACTGGGTGCATAATCGGCCGTGGGCACTGACTTGATTGAACTTGGCTTCTGATCCATTATCTGCTGATACAGAAAGTGACAATTATCCCCAGAGACTTTTTATAAGATGTTATTACAAGGAATTCCAAAGAAGTCTCTTCCAAAAAATTAAAGCTGAGATGATTCCTAATCGCTTCTACTTTGATAATTTACATGGAAGGTATGTAAACCGAATCCGATTATTTTTCTTTAAAATAGTTTGGAATGCTCGCAATAATTTGATTTTCAATGAGGTGGAAACCAACAGGAATGATTTATATTACTCACTTCTCAATTGAGTTGCAACATGGGCGAAATGTTGTGATGAGACTCCCGTGAGAGCTTCTGCTATACTGGGATAGACTTACTAAGATCATCAAATGGTATTCTTTTGTGGATAAACAAGTCAAAAGTGCGTAGTGAATCATCATAATTCCTCCTCCTCAAGGAGAAAAGTGAAAGATTTAATCTAACAAGATGTTCACTGGGCTAGAGTGGAGGAGTTTCAAGATTCAGGATTAGAGCTGAATGATTCAGTGGATAGGGAGAAGGAAAATTAATTATCGGATTTGGTTTGGAATTAGACCAGGACAGAGCTTTAAGGCATGAAAACGTGAAATCTTAACAAGAGGAAATGCGAGGAGTACTTCTTCAACAACATGAAACGGAGAATAGGATCATTCAAATGATTTATATCAGAAGAAAGAATAGGACTGTCCATTCAGATTCTCTCAATGGCACATGTATTAGCCATTCTAAATTAACAGTGGGCTACCTGGTTTGTAGAGAGTATTTTTTCAGCTATCTGGGCAAGTTGAATTATTAGTTGAACCAGCTAAACCTTTAACCTGGAGAAATCCACAGGACCTGCCCGAGTTATGTGAGTAACTAGTGAGTAGAGATACCTTTACCTTGTGGATCAAACAATATAACGGCATTAGTGGCATATACTATCTAACCTCATACATGCTTAGATTCTCAAACACCAAAAATCCCTCTCTCTCTCCGTTCATAGACAAAGGAAAGAAACAAGAAGCAAGAAAATAACTGATCAATCGTTCTTTCATTTTCTATAATGGAAGAAGGATTTCAAGAAGACCTAGTGAGCCTTTACAATCTTGATGATTGGGACGATTCTTCTTCTTTCGATGATTGCGATTTTTCTCCACCACAACAAGTTCTCCTCAATGAAACCTCCAATGTTGGTTTTGCTAAGGCCAATATTATAGTGAGTCGCAGATATGGTATAGTATTCTTCAATGAGCGTGAATCAGTTCGACTTGTGCTTCATCCAAGAAGGCCCGATGATCAGAATCCTGCTATAAAGGTTCTGAATGCTGATAATCTTGAAGTGGGTTACCTTGATAGGTCAGTTTCTACTGTTTTATCTCCTTTTATTGATGATAAAATGATTAATGCTGAAGGTGTGATTCTTGGATCTAGAACTTTTAGTAATAAGTTGGTTGCTTGTCAAGTTTGTATCTCTGCAAAGTTAGATGATTTTGGAACTGTTAAAACTGCGATTTCACAAGGTGGGTTGGATTTAGTTTCCCAACCTGGTTCAAGTTTTGCATCATCTCAGGAGGCTATGGTGGTTACAGAAAAGATTAGTATAGGTGGAGATACGAGTGTCAATGAGAAATTTAGGTCGGTTGAGGGGAATCCAAAGAACAGAGGACGAAAGCGGTTCAGAAACTATGAACCCCTCGTTTTGCACACTCAAGGACCGGCCATTATTGAAAACCGGAATGGAGTTGGCCTTGCTGAAAGTACTTTTGAGATTGAACCAGAAAACATCAATCTTAAACGTGCCTTGAAAGTGGAGCCTGCGCAATTAAAGTTCATCCCCATCGTCAGAGTAGGGAATGATAAGGTCAGTGTTAAAGGTGCTTCTGCTAATGGAGTACTTGCAGCGAGTGCAGTCCAGCCTGTCTACGGCAGTGACTTGAACGAATGCATGGATTCGGATTCATTGTTTGCTAAGTCTGATGAAGTTGAAGGTGACAACTATCCCACCAACTATTGGTTCGAGACATTTCCTAAGATGTTGTTGCAAGGAGTCCCGGAGAACTCGTTCAAGAAAATGAGGTTCAGATGATCCCTAATCACTTCTACTCAGATTGTTTGCTCTGAAGATGGAAAATAGCACATTGCAATCTGTAATGATGATATACATGAATACTTCAACAATCTCTCTTTCACTGTGTATGATCGGTTAATAAAGGCATGTTATGCTATGTGCAGGTGCTCTCTGTTAGACCATTTTTAGAGATTATAGGACATCATTTCTTGCATAATCTGCTAATTTTGGCTTAATTATACAGTTCATGAGGAATTTGTTTAAACCCCATCTTTTTATTTGTGAAATAACCTTTGATTATTAGTTGAATTCTCAACTAACTTAAAAAAAAAAATATCCAATCCCTACTCGTGCCAAAGGACATTTTAGTTTCTAGGTTTTGCTTTTATGTGAAGCTTGCTACGATAAGCCCTTTAGAAAAAATTAGTTGACAGAAGTTCTTAATAATTCAAGTCCATACAAAAAAAGAAAAAGAAAAAAAGACATCTATTTCTGTTTTATCTTAAGATACAGGCATGTTTATGTCAACCCTTTCTTTTATTCCAAAATGGATTTGGATTTCCTAATTGATTACTTGCCATTATATTTTCCTATATAAATGCAGCTGATCTCTCCTTATCAAGCAAAAAACCCGTAGCATAATATTAAAAAACAATATTTCTTTCTAAGCTAACTTGCCACACTTCTTTCTCATTGATCAAGATTCAAGATCATAACCCTATTCTTGTGTTGCACAACGCAAAATGAATGCAAAGTTTTTGAAGTTGCTGAAGATGATAATATATTCAAAGATCATTCAAAGCATTACCACTTTTACAGTGATCAACTCTGAATCTGTAAGGTCACCAGCTCAAGAACCCCAGCAGATCATCCATAATCAGGACATGTGGCTTGAGGCTGCAACGGTTTCAATGGACGGACGTCGATCTACTGAAGATACTTTCGCTAACAATCAGAAAATAGAGCTTGGGACATTGGCAATCAATCGACTTGGGGTCTTAACTGTCATAATCTCAAGAAACGCAGTAGATTACTAAAGATCAGGAGATATGGCTTGAGGCGGCTGCTGTTGCAATGGAAGATGATGGAGGTTTCTCTCCTGAAGATTCTTTTGAGAAAGAAATATAATTCGACAACATTGAACCTGTGGTGCAAGTGGAGCCTGACCAAGCTTACTTCATTCAAGAACCAGTGATTGCTCAAAATCAGGAGACGGAGCTTGGGGCAGCCATTGTTCAAATAGAGAATGGAGTTCAAGCTACTGAAGATATTTTATATGATGAAACAGTAATTGTCAACATTGAACCTGCCTTGCAAGTTGCAAGTGGAGCTTGATCATCAGCAATTAAACTTCATTCAAGAACCAATGATTTGCGAAAATCAACAGATGGTGCTTGCAAGATTTAGTGATGATCACCTGATAGGAATTATCTCAGGCGAAGATGATGAGTTGGCGAATTATCAATCAGAATATGTCTTCTATGGTTATGATATGAGCCAGGTTTTCCAGATTCCCAGTGAGGATCCAATCATCAGCTTTGAATCACTGACGACTCACACTATATTATCGAAAATCAGGAGATGGGGCTTGTAGTTTAAATTTAGATTTGCCAATCGCCCGCTGTTGTCCAGGTGATTAGCAATCAATGATCCATTCTTACAAATTATAATTACAAGCCTTCACGAAAATAAATTAATACACTAATTTATTATCATACAAACGAATGAATAAACTACATGAAGCAATGAAGACCGAGTAAAAGCATACATTATCTTGTTTAGGTCTCGACAGCATCCATTTGTGATCGACAATTTTCAGTTTGCCTAATAAATTCTCTCAGCTGTCGATACTGGGCGCAGGAAGACAACAATGACTGTAATGTTGTCTTTGCTGCCTCGTTCTGCAGCTTCTGTTGCCAATCTCTTGGAGCACATACCAGGTTCTTTGACGGTGTCTTTGATTATGCTTATGACATCTGCACTACTCATGACATCCCAAAGCCCATCGCTGCCCATCACCTAGAAATTGAAAACATTGCTTTCATTTACATCCAATGGAACGTCAGAAAATGTGTTCATTTGTAATCATTTTAGCAGTGCTAACATTTACCAACAGATCATTGTGTATGCCATTCTTTTTTAATCAAACTAATTCCGAACAATACAACATACAACGAAAAAAGCATATAAAAGGCGTCAATAAACAATGGTAAGTGGTTATAACAAGGCAGCATATCAATTTTCCAGCACTGACTATTTCTTTTAGAACCACATTGTTCCCCTCTAGAAAGAAAGCTGAAGCAATAAGGAACTCAGTGCACATGAAACTGCTTGCCATAACAAGAACTAGTCAAAGCAGTGGTCCGTACCAGGAATTCATCTTCCGCTGACAGTACAGTTTCGGTTATCTCAGGTTCTGCAGTTACAGCAGGCTTCAGATCATCATCACCGATGGATCGAGTGACCTGTTAAAACAAATTAATTGAACTCTTTAACAGGAGAGATGGTGATGGAGGAAGAGTGGCTATAAACATTTCCCACCACTGTTTGTAAAACTTCCCTAGTTAACAAAGATAAAACATGGTACGAGAGCAAAAGATTCACAAAACCGTGATTATTTTTATCTTGGATTTAAAACCTAAAATTGATCTGAAGCCTAAATATATTTTGAGAAAATCCAGTTATAAATGTCAGTCTGTAGGCCAATATTTGAAATCAGAAGCAATTACTGGGCATGTGTCCAATCGAAGTGTTCATGAGATATATAAATGGGTAACCTACTATAATATTTTTTATAGCATCTCCAGTGATACATTGACACATGCAATCAAGATCTGTTTCAGATGCATTTGGGTTTAAAATGTTTCTTCCAGTAAAATATTGGATTTAAATCATACATATTTTACCAATTAAATGACTTCTTCTCTAAATTCTAGTTTGTAAGTGGATCCAAGGTTCATCCCTCAGCCTTCAATTAAACATGCAGCTATTTGGAAATGAATCATATAAATAAAGGACTTGTTTAAAAACAAACACTACTTGCCTGGAGTGCAGCATGTCCAACCCTCCAAGTATCAATTTGCCATTTTACTTGTCCCCCAGCACTAAGCACACGCTCCCTCTCCTCGATACAGCTTGCGACATGATCCTGATTTTTCAAAATCTAACCAGTTTCAGAAAAATAAAACTCACAACAAGCCACGGAACTGAAAAACAGTTTGTGTAAATGAATGCAGCTGACCTTACTTAGAGGATAGGCTTTGCCAGCCCGACATAAAATTGTCTTGCAATCACCAGCATTTGCAACAAAAAGCTTGTTTGTAACTATTAAAGCAACAATGGCAGTGCAGCCAGGATGCCAGTCTTTCTGAACAACTCTCCTAGATTTACGATGAGTATCCAGTTCATTTCTGAATGCAGCATCTGTACTAACAAATGCTTCAACTAATGCATTTCTGGGGCTGCACTCATGTAAAGGGTTTAATTACTTTAAGAACGGGCCTATTGTAGTTTAAAATGTCTTTGAAAGGAGAAACCATCCAAAAGTTCCTACCTGCTGGCAGAACCAGTACTGTGCAGAAATCCAGGTAATGCTCGAGCTGAAAACTCAGCAGCTGCTGCACCTGAAGATGAACCGGTAAACATGTATTATTAATTCAAACAAGAAAAAAAAATTGAAAAAATAAAAATAAAACGAAATGAATTTTTGAATGTTCTCCTAAACAAAGAAAGTGATTTTTTTTCTTTTTTTTCAAAAAAAAAAACCCTGAACTTGAGAGATAAAACAGATACCCCCCTGAAATTAAGAGAATATTTTGTTGTACTTGCAAAAAAAGAAAACAAAAATTGAATTGCTACAAATTAATGTAGTGGGCTTGGACTGAGGAAGAATGATTTTAACCTACTAATATCTTAGAAATGTGGTGATTAATTGCCTACTATGCTCTAAAGGTAATTTGAATTTATTCTTCCTCAAATTCACGGCCATAGTATGATTTCTATTGAAAGCGAGCATACCTCTATGACCATCAAAGATACCAAAAGCATGGATATCCTTTTTGTTGCACATGTGGGGCATAAGGAAGTGGGTATCTTCCATAGTCTCCCTTTTACCGCATGTGGCAAAGGATCCCCAGGAAAGTATTGGACGATAAGCCAAACCAACATTTGAACAATCAAGCCAAATTCTTAAACTGGAATCTACTGCAAGAGGAGCCTTTGATAGAATTTCACCCTGAGTGGACCAGTTAATAATCTCCTGGTACGTTGTAAGATTCTTGGCACTATCTGCTGGCTGATCTCCATGTGAAATAGAATATTTGTCAAGGGAAAAATCTTTTCCAATTGATTTCTTTCTGCTCTCCAAGATTGGATCAAGTTCCAATAGTATATCAGTAAAAGAAGGTCTATTTTGAGGATTGTCATCCCAACATCTCTGTATTAATGAAAGTATGCTTGCTGAAGCACCTGAACCCAGACCAGCAAGAGCAGGTCGTAATTTACCAGACACCACAGATGCTGTAAGTTGCTGTTCAGTATAGTTCATCTCCAGGACAGTGTGGGCCTGCCAGCATTTATGGAACCAAAACCAAAAAAAATCTAATTATTCATGTTAAGTGGAAAGCACAATATGCCAGACATAGTTTTGAGTGTCCACGAGAATGTAATAAACAGAACTGTGTTCTCAAATTCTACAAACTGGCTCAGCCTAATCACATAAATAAAACAGTTATGATCTGCTCCAGTGTGTTTTAGATATGACTGTATGTGCATACTTTATCAAAGAATGTAAATAAATCAATGGAACAAAAGATGTGACATTTAGTATGTGCATGTTTTAATAAACAGATTAAGAACCTTTTTCTAGCTAACACATGCATTCAGATGTTAGGAAGTTATTCTGGTTATCAATTGTTCCTATTACAAGACACCAGTAAATAGCAGCAGACAAAAAACATCAAATGAACTAGAAATCAGAGAAGCTACCAACTAGATAGATAACATAGCAAAAAAATGGTTGCATCAGAACACAAGAGAAACTCAAAACACAGAGCTATAGTTCAGGAAATACAAAAAAAAAAATGAAAATGAAAATGAAAGACAATATAAATAACAAACCAAACAAATGAAAGACTGACCTGAGCTTCTGCACGGAGATCAGTATATGGGACGACACCAGTAAGAAGCTCACTGCAACAGAATATGATAAAACCATATGAATAATTTTAATATGCGACTTAAAGAGAATAAAAGGCGTGCCTGGGTATATGAGAAAAAACAAGGAATATAAACCTTAATGAATAGGTAAGGACTTTGGTCTAAGCATGTAAAGCAGCATTAATAACCAAAGCTCCACCTAAACTGATATATCTAGCTCTTAACACTCTCAACTAGCAAAGCCTGACTCATTATAAGACTTTTTTTTCTCATTCTAATGTTTGGGCCAAATTTTCTTCATGAATCCTTCAATAACTATTCAGGGGTAAAATTAATTGCAAAACATATTGTATCACTTCTTGTCGCAGCAACAGGTACATAGCTGATCAAGAAACTACATAGACAAGTTACCATGTGTCAATATAGAGACCACAAGAGGATTTGTCTTTCCATTGCTCAGTCAAGGTTAAAAATTATTTAATTGAATCATAATCAATTGCCTGAGTATTTAAGAAACTGTGTAGGCTTCCAAAAACTTCTCATTTGAACTACCCAATTACAATTTAAATGCTCAAGTAAAAACATGCGAATAAATTCTTCTCCTGGTTAAATATAACAGAAGCTTTGCAAGTTAGAAACATTCTGAAAGTCTTACTTGATGGATATTCCGAAACTATAGACATCTGATTTTTCAGTATGTATCTCCTTCCTCAATATTTCTGGAGCCATATAAATGAGTGTGCCAACCATGTTCTTTTTATGGAAACCACCAGTTGGCTTTCCGGATGATCTCCAGTTCTCAAGAGAAACTCCCTTGAGATTTTTCTGGTATTCTGCCAAACCAAAATCTGCTAAGTGTGGACAAAGGTTTTCATCAAGCTGCATCAGATTGAAAAAAAATCTCAAAATTGTGTTTCAACAATTTCCAATACCAAAAAGCAAACCATGGATTGACTAGAAGCTTATGGAAGATAATTACAAGAATATTTGCTGGTTTCACATCCCTATGTACAATCTCGTGGTTATGCAGATATTGCAAAGCCTTTGCTGGAAGAAGAAAACAGTGAAAAAGAAAAACAACGTAACATCACCCTATAATGTCCTTACAAAAAAATCTTCTAATTAACCAAATCAATAAAAATATACAGTTTAGTGAAAAAATTCAGTTGCATCCAACACCACCACAGAACATGACTTTAAAAATTTTAATCTTGAAGAAAACAATATAACAGATAAACTTTTCAAGTTAAAACAAGCCATACCCAGCTGGACTGTGATCATGAGCACCTGATCCATATTTGGACTCCATTCTTCCACGTGTAATTTCTCAGAAAGATTACCAGATTCATAGAATTCAAAAAAGAACATATAATTTGGAGGCTTTGCATGAGCTGCAACCAGCTTGGCAATTCCAGGATGATCTAGCTTGCTTCATTATTCCACAAAAACCAATAGGAAAAATAAAAATAAAAAAATAGAATAAACATAACCCAATATGTTAATGCAACAAAATCCTTCTTTTGTTTCCTACTACAAATTGCAATGGGATTTGAGTTTCAAAAGAACCCATTAAAATAAAATTATTGCAAACCACATATCCCCATTAACAAAAACAAGTTAAAGGGATAGATACCATAGGAGTTGAAGCTCCTTATGGAACTTATCAATGTCCTCAGAAGTAGACAAGATTGGTTTTTTAACAGCAACTTTTCTCCCATCCAAAACAGCTCCATAAACCACACTCTCAGCCCCTACACACACAAAAAGAAAACATCAATCACCGAAAGAAAGAAAACCCACATTCAAAAACTTAAAAACACTCGAACTGTCAGTGAATTTGAAGTGTTTTTTACATACCTTTGGCAATTGGAGAGAGGAGAGTGTAGGAAGAAGGAGGGAGGTGAAGTGGGATTGAATTGCTAGTACAGCATCCTCTTATGCAGGAATTTGGCTCCACAATTTCTAGCCCCATTACCTTATATTTATTTTCTTGCCCCCTTTCTCTTCTCTCAATGCAGCTTTCGAAGAGAGGAACAACCGATAAAAGTAGGGATCTGGATTTTTTAGACAAAAGTGAAGTGAGGAGTCCACCACACCAGTTAGCGGTTAATGTTTTTTTTTCCTCTCTCTCTTCTTTGCAGGAAATTTCCTTTCCTGGCCGTTTTCCGTTTGTTTGTCCTCAACTGTAGTGATCAATATATATAATTATAAATCATCTAGGTGGTGGCCATGTGGTAAAGATTTGGGACTAAAGGGTTTGCTCCCTCTGTGGTCTCAGGTTCGAGTCCTTGGTTGCTCATATGATGGCCACTAGAGGCTTACATGGTTGTTAACTTCAGGACCCGTGGGATTAGTCGTGGTGCGCGCAAGCTGGCCCGGACACCCACGTTAATCTAAAAAAAAATATATATAATTATATATAAAAGCATATGGTATATTTTTTTAATCAAAATATCAAATAAAGCATATGTTATACTTTTCCCACTTCATAAATATTTAAAAAATTACATTGTATTTACATCGAGTAAGAACTTAAAATATTTTCTTTGAATATCATCAATCCGAATTAAAAATATGTCACATGTCTTCTTCTTATCAATTAAATTATTTTTTAAGAGAAGCTCAAAAAATTAATTTCCTTAATTTAGCTCATCAATTTTTTCAATTCAAACATAATGAATTAAGGGAGAGTGTTTCTTCCTTGGCTACTATAGTTGAAATCATAAATCAGGCATTTGAATTAAAAATTCCATAAATCAACTTCAATGCACAAAAGTTGATATATAAACAACGCCTAACAAAAAAATTCTTCAAATCTTTCTTCTTTTTCTTCAAAATTTTACCATATATTATTAAAATTAATTTAGAATTTAGAATGAATTTAAGACTTGGCTCATCTGTGTTATACAACGGTGTTAGATATAAAAAAAAATATCAATTTAAAGTTGACCTAGTCAATTCAATAAAAAATATTTAGAAATGTAACAAATATCATTTTTAAAGTATTTTTTACTTAAAAATATATTAAAATAATATTTTTTATTTTTTAAAAATTATTTTTATACTAAAAAATCAAAACAATCTAAATATATAGAAAAAAATTAATTTACAATAAAAAATTTAAATTTTAATAAAAAAATAGGTTTAATTTTTTTTTTATTTATGTGGGGTGTCCGGGCCAGCTTACGCTCACCACAACTAATCCTCACGGCCCACTGAACATCCTGCAAGCCCAGGTAAGGCACCATGAGGATGACAGGCGTGTATGGTAAAACTCGAATCCAGGTGCAGAGGAAGAGAACAAGCCCCTCCCATGGTTTAATCTTAGTTCTAAAAGAACACTAAGACAACCTATGACATGATTGACTCTATTAAAAATTAATTTAATTTTATTTAAAAAATTATAAAATAATTTCATTATTATTTTAAAAAATAAAATAAAATGACATAAATTGGATTGGATTGGATTTAATCCCTATGATTTTCAAATGATATCCCTCTTTGAGCAGAGTTAAAATTTGAATCCTTTGCTTAGACTCTAAGCCCATATTTGGGGTGGTTGCATTCATCTTGGATTATTTGCAAGGTCTTCGATTTTGGGCTTAGCCCTTTGTGATTTTAAGTTCAACCCAACCCGTAAGAGAGAAGGAGGTGGCCAACTACCTTTCAAAATCAACCACCACAAGTTAACTAAATATCTGCGAAAATTTATTCCTTAACAGAGAAGAAACAGACACAGAGAACCGAGTAGATCTCTTTCTGTTTGACATACACGACGAAGAAGATGAAGAATAAATCCTCTTTAATAATCTTGAGTGTCTTGGTTTTGCTCTGTGGGTGCTATACTGAACTGGGTCTTTGTAGACAGGACAATTTCTTGAAGATGAAGCTTGGTGGTGTTCATGATTGTAAAGGTTCTCAAAACAGTGCAGAGATTGATAGCCTCGCTCGTTTTGCTGTCCAAGAGCATAACAAGAAAGAGGTTTTTTTTTCTTGATCTTTTTTCTTTTCTTTATTGCAATTCTTTGAATTCTTAATTTTCTTGTTTTCTTTTTCTTCTTTTTTGTTGTCAAATATGATGATGATGATTTGAGAGGGGTCACAGAGATATTCGAGTGCTTATAGTGTTGAATGTTTTTGTAGATTATATATGGTTTCTGATTTTCATTTACTAGAGTTTTGCCTTTTCCCTTTGTTTTGGGTGATTTATTTGTTGATTTAGTCTTTATCTTATGGCTTGATATATTTTTCTAGTATTTATAATATATATAAACCATTTTTGTTCATTTTTTTTGTTTCCATGAAATATTTGTCAAGAAAACAGGATGATTGATATTTGATTCATTATTTTAGAAATTAAGATGAAAAAAAAATCTAATTAGTTGAAAAAAATTGTTTAATTTTTATAATAATGGGGATAATATATTACAAATACATTTGCATATATGGCTATTCTCAATTCCCTTTTTAGTAATCAAGTTTCTATGGATCCTTGTGCTCAAGCTTTTTTCTTGAGTACTTTCCAAAGTGCGCTAACTGAGTTCAACCTGATCATTAAATGAATTCAGAAAATTATAGCTAGTACAAGTATTTAATGCTTGTCAATTTGATAACTTTTTTGGCAAGGTCTTAGGTTTCTTAGTATTTACTTTGGATACTGTCTACAGAATGCTATTCTTGAGTTTGTGAGGGTGTTGAAGGCGAAAGAGCAGGTGGTTGCTGGTAAGCTATACCACCTTACTCTAGAGGCAATTGATGCTGGTAATAATAAGATGTATGAAGTTAAGGTCTGGGTGAAGCCGTGGATGAACTTCAAGCAGTTGCAAGAATTCAAGCATGTTGAAGGGGGTACTTCCTCTGACCTCGGTGTTAAACCAGGTAATGGATCTCTTTTTTTATATATAGATATGAGCAATTGATTGTGTTTTTATTTTTTCCTGTTGATGGTTGTAATGAGAATGGAATTGGTGTGTGAAGTTTTCTTCATTTTTTGGTATAACGCTATCCTTTCTTATTAAATTAGCTGATTTTGCTGTCAGTGGGATTGGATCTGTACCATCTTAGTTAAATGTAGATTTTGTTTAAAAGGGTGTTATTGAGTAGTTGTTTAGTCGCAAAGCAGTGATTAATCAGGCACGTTATGCAAATCAGATGATCATGGATCAGGATGGCAATCGGTGCCAACAAATGATCTTGAGGTCCAAGATGCAGCAAATCATGCTGTTAAGTCCATTCAGAAGAGATCCAACTCATTGTCCCCTTATGAACTTGTAGAGATCCTTCTGGCGAAAGCCAAGGTTGGCATTTTTCAATGTTGGAGCTCGAAATCTTGCTTCTTGTCCCTACTTGGATTGATCTTTCCGACCTCTGTGCATTATGGTATGTGAGTGTGGAAGTTTTCCGACTGATTTTTCCATGGTTTGATGTTGCAGGTCATTGAAGATTATGCCAAATTCAATCTGCTTCTGAAATTGAGGAGGGGAATAAAAGAAGAAAATTTCAAGGTTGAAGTAATTAAGAACATGGAAGGAAAGTTTCATGTGAATTTGATCCCATAATATGCTAAAACCATGTGTGCCTTGGTGTGCTGCTACCTGCATTATGATATAGAACAATAAACACACTACTTTGGCAACTATGCTTTATGTTTGAATCTGTATATATTGATGCTTTATGGCATAGATGTGGCTTTTATGAGTTACCTCAACTCATATCTGTCTGTATAGAAATGCTTGAGTTGACAACCTCAAATACAAAATATTGACTGCTTATTGAATGCAGCTAATGTTTTTTCCTATCATTTATTCCAAACCATGGGCAGACAACACTTGTAGCTCTTGTTCTTTATTTCAGACTTGGTGAGGAACCATCTCCAGTTCAAAAACTAATATAATCCAAGCAAAACCATGGCAGCAAAGTGCAAATCACATATCGGAAGCCACCCGTTTGTACAAGTGTGGAGGCAGGCGAGGAGCGGCCACTGCTTGTAATGGGATCATCATACAAGTGACAAGTCCAGGTCTTTCTGACGTGTCAATTTCCTCCGGCTTGACACAATCAGGGGTGGTCCAATGAAAATGGTGAAGCAGATGACCGATCATAGACGTGACCAAATTGATACCAAGTTGTGCACCAGGGCACACCCTTCTTCCAGCGCGGAATGGAAGTAGCCTGAAATCATGACCCTTCATGTCAACATCCTCCTCAAAGAACCTCTCCGGCCGGAACTCTAAAGGGTTCTTCCACAAAGCTGGATCACGAGCCACAGCCCATACGTTTACGTGAACAACTGATCCCTTAGGGATGTCATAGCCGCCGATTTTAACAGTAGTATTGGCACGATGGGGTAGCATCAGTGGTGTTGGTGGGTGCAACCTCTCAGCGATTCCTTGACTACAGCTTGCAGGTAAGGGAGATTTGGGAAATCTGCCTCAGTCATGACACGTTCGAACCCAACCACTCGGTCTAGCTCATCTTGAACCTTCTGTTGAACCCTTGGGTTCTTGATTAGCTCAGCCATTGCCCACTCCACTGAGATTGCTGTCGTATCCATGCCAGCACTGATCATGTCCTGCACAAAATATTAGATACAAGTTTAAGTAAACCCTAATCAGTCATATATAGCCAGTAAACCAAAGATTCATTTGACAGCATATAGAAACTACCAAATTGTTTAAGATTTTAAGGAAATGTGAATACAATACCCATAGGAGACTAATAAATGTGGCCTCACTGAGGTCATATTTTTCTTGCAGTGTTAGCAATGCATCAACAAATTGATTCCTGGCACCACCATTTTCCTTGCATGCATTGTTATGTTCCTCCATGATAGATCTAACCAGCCTGTCTCGACGAGCATTAAGCTTGGCAAAAGCCTCTTCCTCTAGTGGAAACATCCATTGAAGCCATGGAAAGTGCTCGGCCATGGAATGTGATTAGCCTAAATCCATCGGAAACAATTGCCTTGAATTCTTGGCCTTGCTCATCAATTATCCCCTCCGAATTCATGAACCGCTTCCCAAATGCTAGTCTTGTAATGTTATTCCAAGCCACATCTCCCAGATATTTCTTCACCAACAAGATTTTTCCATGGTTTTCTGCAAGATATAAATCATGATCTCAAGGCCAGTCCTTTTAGACAATTTCGAATTAGGCACAACGACCATCAACCTGACAGGTTTTAGTGTGATAGCTAGCTTTCTGATCGCATTTTGTTGCAAATTGATTTTTTTTTTCTCAACACAAAAAAAATAAACAAACACTCCATATATTTTGTTGCAAGTTATTTACTTCTTCTTTAGATTTCAATCAATATGGGGTTATAAACTTCTTTAACTGTAAACTCATTTTTCAATATATTTTTTACTAAGAACATATATAAAACACTCCATATATTTTGATAAACCCGTATATTTTATAAACTTTTATAAATTGATGAAGACTAATTATGGGATGGGATAGTATTTCTTACAACAAACATGATTTGCCAGATGAATCTTAAGATACAAGATGAAGAGGACGACTACCTCAAATATATTTCTACCATCGTATGTGTGTTCCTAAAAGAAAGAAGGAAAAAAAAACAAAAACGTAAAGAACAGCTAAATTGCTAAAAATAGTAAGGTAAAAAAGGAAGAGATATGCTACTATATATGGCATACCTGGATTGGTGCAATCCTTGAAAATGGATTCTGTCATGAAAGAAACCTCATCTTCTCTAATAGGCCTGAGTTCCTCAAGTCTCTTTGCTGAGAAAAGCTCAAGAGTAGACACCTTCCTAAGCTTCACGTAGTGAGGACCATAGTCAGCCCAGATAAGGTCCTTGCCATCTCGACTAAACCTGGCAAGAAATCTAGACCTATGTCTATCAGCCAGCTGCTGGTCATTCTCTTTGAGAACTTGCCTTGCCAGTTCCGCATTACACACAACGGCATTCAAAGTTGAACCAAACCAAACTGAAACAACTGGTCCGTAAGCCTGAGCCCACTCTGCAAAACATCTGAACATAATAGGCTTGACATCATAGAGGTTCCCAACAATCGGCCACGGTCGTGGACCAGGCGGTAGCTTGCACCTCAGCCTCTGGTACAGAATGTATGCAAGAACGAGAACAAAGGTCGAAACTAATACTAACAGAGGCAGAGCCATATAGGAAAAGGAGAGATGAAGATAAGGCAAATGTTAGTTTTTGAAGGTTCTAGCCAAAGAAATGCCAGGAGATATATATAATGGTGTAGAATTGATGGATTTCAAAGTTTTTGTTAGAAACGTGCTTTATGTGAATATTACGAGCGATCAGTAATGGGCGTCATGCAAATGCGATGGCAATTTTATCCAAATTGTCCGGATGATCACCTCCTTTAATTTTTATTATCATCATAAATCGATTTTTTTTTTGCAAAAAAAATAATTTAAAAGAAAATAAAAGCATGCATGGAGATATTATTGAGTATACAAGAAATTATGAACCTAGCACAGCCCATGATCAATTAAACAGTTTAACTTGATTTTATATTTTTAATTTTGTTTTAAAATAATATTATTTTAAAATAAAATCAGGTTTTAATAAGATGAAACAAGCTCAACATTCTATATATTTTAGAGACATTAAATATATTGACATGGAGATGAGCATTTCTAAACAACTACCTTACCCTATTAAATTCGAAGATAATACTCTTCTTGACAAGGAAAAAAACAAAACAAAAAAACTCCAGATTCAGACCTTTAAGATATTTTTTATATCTTTTTTTTTCTTGCTTTTTTTATTTAAAAAATTTAAAAGAGAAAAAGAAAACTTTTTTTTTATTTTTTATTTTATAGCGTAAATGAATCTAAATTTGTAGTTATACATATTTATCATTACTTTGCTAGATCTTTATGAACAATTTTATTATATGCTTTTTTAATAATTCTTATAACATGATATTGAAAGTATCACATATATTTAACATAATCTTCGTTGTTGAATCTCAACAACTAATTAAAAAAAAATTATACAAGAAAAAAAAATTATTGTACTTCTCATATAATATTATTTATTAAAATAATATTTTTTATTTTTTTATTTTAATCATATCATTTATTAGTTTTATTAAGGATTTAATTTTATGTTTTTTTTAAAACTTATTTCTTATGATGTTATTATAAATACATGACCTGGATCACAGGTTTGATAGATTAATATTTTTTTTAGTTGATAATTTTTTTTTCAATGTCATCCTTCAATATTAAATTGATTAGAAATTAAACTACATAATTTATTTTGGTTTGATTTTTATGAGGTTATCTTTCATTTTATGACTTGGGTAACGGGTTAACCTTAATTGATTGGAGTTGTTTTTATATTATTTTTTAATTATTTTTTTATATCATCCTTCAACACTGGGTTGATTAAAAATTGAGCTTATAATTTTTTTTTATTATTTTTTTTATCCCAATCTCATTTTTTTAACCTTTTTTTTTAATTTCATCATTCGATATTAGATTTATTAGAAATTGAGTTTCATAATTTATTTTAATTTTTTATGAGATTATCATGATTTTATAATTTGGTATATAGATTGGCAAGTTGATCCAATATATTGATTTCTTAATATATATTTTAAAAAATTACATCTTAAATATTTATTTTAAGTCAAAATATATTTTTTCGGTCATCTAGGTTGTTTTTGGACTCTCTAAGATGATTGAGTCATATCAAATTGCTTCTTACACAATTTAATTTTTTTCTACTAAAAAAACATTAGCAATACCTAGGCATCCTTTTATATTAAGAAAAATTGATTTGACTCATAGATTAAACACAAACCAATAATCTAGTACGGATCTGAACAGCTAAACTAGAGAGAAAGAATGATAAATATTAGGGGTGATCAAAATAATTAATTAATTAAGAAAATTGATAAAATTAAAGAAAATTTAACTGAAAAAACTGAATTGAAATGAAAAAATAATTAAACTAATTTTTAAAATCATAAATTTTAACAAATCCGACTCCATTTTAATTTTGAACCAGAAACCAGAATCAAACCGAACTGGACCCACTAAACAATTAACAAAATTTTATGGTATAAATATTTGAACCAGCTTACCTAGTTAAACCTAACAATTAACGTAACTTTTCTGCCTCTGAAAAAACAATCTCTTTACTCAAATAAATTCTCAATCTTCCTCTCAATTAATTCTCAATATTTATTTCTCTGTTTCCTTTCAATTTTCAACTGCACTACCGTTTATATTTTAGCATTTAACAAGCAAAACCATGACCTCTTTTGATTGGTTCAACTAGATACTAGATATATCAGATATTTATATAGAAAGGCTTGGATTTGATGTTTTTTTGGCTTCAGGGATTGCAAACATTTGAATTGTGCTTTTGGTTCAAGAAACCCGAGTGTTACTTGTTCATGTTCACAAAAGCAAAGGTGAAAATACAACCAGGTTTTTCCAAACAAGCCCATCACCCCAGACATACTCTTGAGTGATAGCAGCGTTGGCCTCGAAAAAAATGGGAAGATCATGGACAACGTATAAAACGATATCGTGGATAATGACAGATTTATTTTTCAAGGTGGATCTAAATTCTTCCAAGTTTTTCTTATAGATTTTGATAATGGATTCAGATTTGGTTGCTAAAGTTTGGACGAGAGACAATTGAAAGTTCAGGTTTAGATTTTTTTTATATATTAAAAAAAACTAGATTTAATTGACCGGGTCGGTTTGAACTAGTTTTTTATTTGATTTAGTTAATATTTTATAAAATTAATATAAACTAAACTGAATCTAACTATGAACATCTCTGGTAAAAAAACAAGGAAGAAAAAAACAATTGAGCATCAAATTTTATAAAACAAGGACTCAAACCGTGTCCCGGCACCTCAGGCCAGATCACCAGCCTGATACCCCTGGGCTCATGCCACGTGCTTGGGCCGAGTGCCAAACAACGACAAGTACTCTTGGATGTAAGCGGTTTGATTTGACGGTTGAAGAAATGAAGAACGTGGAGGGGGCGTTTTATGTGAATTTGATGCCAGCACATGCTAAAACTGTAGTGTCTGGCAGTGCTGCTATATCCAGCATCCTATAGAGCAATAAACACGCCGCCCTATGCTTCATGTGAGAATCTGTATCTATCAATTACTTCATGAGGCTTTTATTGAGTGCGGCTAATGTTTTTTCACATCATTTATTCCAAACCATAGGCATCCGTTTCAGACTTGGTGATGGACCATCTCGATCCAATTCAAAACCTACAATAATCCGAGGATGGCAGCCGAGGGCGGAGGCATGCATGCGCTCGGGAGAGTTCTAGATGAAGTTAAGATTTATTAATTTTATATAAAAAAAATTGTAATTTTCAATTTATATATTAAAAAATTATGAAAATAATCTTTTAATATGATGCTTTCACTTAAATTAAAATTTTTAAAAAAATTTAAAAATTTAATAAAAAAATTATAATTTAACTAAGTGTAATTTTCAATTCATCCATTAATTGAGCTTAAATTTTACTAAGGATTTTAAAATATATTAAATAAAATTTGATTAAAATTTTAGAATGAACAGAGTTTGGTAGAGTTAATAAAAAAAATCAAATAAAATCAAAATCACTATTAAGAATAAAATAATTAGTTGCTATTAAAAAATAAAACAAATCAGTTTTTTATATATATATATGTTGTTGATTAGGCATAAGTGGAATAAAAAAAAAGACAGAGAGAAAAGGAAAAAAATAAAAAAAATTCAAGAAAAAAAATAAAAATATAACCTTAATAAAGTAATAAGTTAAGGAAGAATCAAATAAAAAGAAGAGGAATTGAGAGAGAAAGAATTAATTATTTTATTTTTTAATTAATATAAAATTATTATTTTATTACAATTAAAAGAGTGTTATAATATTAATTTAGATATGATATTTTATCTTGTTTGAAAGATTGTTACAGTATTAATTCATATTTAATTATAAATAAATTATATTTTATAAAATATAAAAAAGTATAACTTTAATTGTAATTTTTTTTATTTTTTTTATATACTTCAAATTTATTTTTTAATATTTTAAATAATATATTTGAATTAAAATTTTATTACACATAAATTAATAACTTATCGTAGAAAATTCATATATTTATTTAATATTCCAAAACAGGAAAATTTTTGGTTCGGTCCTTAATGGCAGCAACGTCCAAATCACATATCCGAAGCCACCCTTTTGTACAAGTGTGGAGACAGGCGAGGAGTGGCCACTGCTTGTAGTGGGGTCATCATATAAGTGACAATTCCAGGTCTTTCTGACATGTCAAGGTCCTCCGGCTTGACACCATCAGGGGTGGTCCAATGAAAATGGTGGAGCAGATGACCGATCATAGACGTGACCAGATTTATGGCAAGCTGTGCACCAGGGCACACCCTTCTTCCAGCGCCGAATGGAAGTAGCCTGAAATCATGACCCTTCATGTCGACATCCTCCTCAAAGAACCTCTCTGGCCGGAACTCTAAAGGGTTCTTCCACAAAGCTGGATCACGAGCCACAGCCCATACGTTTACGTGAACAACTGATCCCTTAGGGATGTCATAGCCGCCGATTTTAACAGTAGTATTGGCACGATGAGGTAGCATCAGTGGTGTTGGTGGGTGCAACCTCAGCGACTCCTTGACTACAGCTTGCAGGTAAGGGAGATTTGGGAAATCTGCCTCGGTCATGACACGTTCGAACCCAACCACTCGGTCTAGCTCATCTTGAACCTTCTGTTGAACCCTTGGGTTCTTGATTAGCTCAGCCATTGCCCACTCCACTGTGATTGCTGTTGTATCCATGCCAGCAGTAATCATGTCCTGCACAAATTATTAGGTGCGAGTTTAATTAGGCCATAATCAGTCATAGCTAGTCGACCGATGATTCATTTAACAGCAAAAACGAAATCACCAAATTGTTTTAAGATTTTGAGGCGAAACGTGCATTCATACCCATAGGAGACCAGTAATTGTAACCTCACTAAGGTCGTATTTTTCTTGCAATGTAAGCAGTGCATCAACGAAATGTTTCTTGGCACCTCCGCTTTTCTTGCGTGCATTGGTGTGTTCCTCCATGATAACTCTAGTTAGCCCATCTCGACGAGCGTTATGCTTTTCAACAGCCTCTTCCTCTAGTGGAAACATCCATTGAAGCCATGGAATGTGCTCTGCCATGGTCAGTGATCCACCCAGCCTAACTCCATTGGAAACAATTGCCTTGAATTCTTGGCCTTGCTCATCAATTATGCCCTCTGAATTCATGAATCGTTTCCCAAATGCTAGTCTTGTAATGTTATTGAAAGCCACATCTCCCAAGTATTTCTTCACCAACAAGCTTTTTCCATGGTTTTCTGCAAGACATGAATCTTGTTTTCAAGAGCATTTTCCTTTACGATTCTTTAGCCAATTCTGAATCAGACACAACTGAACTAAACCTAATTTAAATAATTGCGCTAAAAGTCTTGTCAAAATCAACCTAACAGGCTTCGAGTGGCATGATGGTTTCCAACAATTAAACGTGGCCATGGGCCTAGAGTAATCATGAAACATTGAACCTGTCCGCTGGTAAAAAACTTCTAATCAAAGGAGGATGACATTACTGTTTTTTTTTTAAAAAAAAAAATCTGCTTTGAGAAAGTCCTCAGAAGAGCTTTACTGGGAAATTACGGGTTTTTTATTAGGGAATTTAAATTAAAAAAATGCAGATCATCAAGAAAATGTGATGGGATATGCGATTTATAAGAATACTGATCAGGCTCAACATGGAAACCCATCCAAAACAAAATTACCCAAGTTGTGGAAGTGAAAAAAAAAAAAACAAATAACCTTTTTTATTTAATTAATTTTCTTTACTGTTTCTCTTTTCTTTTCTTTTTTCTAGAGCCCTAATCAGAAAATATAATAATACAAAAAGGTTAAAGTTTCCATATTTTTTTATTTTTAATAAAATAACAAAACATCATTCATCCTGTTTATTTAAAAAAAAAATGATTGATGATGCATTGTTCATTTATCATCTCTTTGAATCAACAAAGAGCTTAGTGATCTGAAAATCAAGATCCAATTTTATCATAAAAAAAACATGAGAAAAAGGTCTCATGAACATATATAACCCCATTTCTAACAACAAAACACATTCTAAAAAACATATAATTAAATTAAATAAAAAATCCATAAGCTCTAATTCATTTTCTCCAACATCATTGAATGTGAAAACCATATCCATTAAGTTTATGTGGCAAATATAATTTTATAGGTATCAAAATCATAATTATTAATTACCAAAATCCAATTACTTAAAAGCTTTTTTTAATCAAGATTTGCCCATTACTCTCTCTCATTCCTTTAGACTTAGAAATTAAAATATAAAACAAAAAAAGTTTGAGACCGGAATTAAGATCCTAAAAATAATAGAAAGGATTAAATTAAAAAACAAAAAAAACCAATGGACTAAAGTGTGTATATTTATGCAACTTTAGAATAGTAAAAAAAGGAAAGAAAGTCGCCAATTATAGAAAATATTAAAATTGAACCCTTTTCAATCTCTTACAATAATTTAAAAATTTTCTCGTACAAAATCGACATTTAATCAAATCCATAAATCATTTCGGATGCATGAACTCGTGAACTTTCAATGTAAAGAGAACCGAAAAAACCGAGGACAGTAAAGGTAAAAACTCACATGGGTTAAATTGAAGGAATGGTCCCTACCAATTAATTATTTTTTGAACACTCGGTGAATAATTAATTAGGTGGGACCATTGGACCCTTTCCTTTCCAGTGGTGGAGCCACAATAGAGCTTAAACCCCCTTAATCCTTGTTTTTAGAATACTTTTTATATTGAAATTTTAATATAATAATTTAACAAATGTTTTTTTATTATTTTTATATTTTTTCTTCTATAATTTAAACTATTAATTAATTAAGTAAATAATTTTTTATACTGTTTTAAGTGAGTTTCATTCTTTTTTTAATTGTTTAATTTTAGTTTTATTTTTAATAATATAATAATTTATGGGCCTCTTAAATTAATATGTTTATATATAATATTATATATATATATGAATATAATTTAAAATAAATTTTAATGAATTAATATATATTTGTTATGAATTTTATATAAAAAATAATGATGATTAATATAGTAGTGATTATAAATAAAATACTAAATAATTAAAAAAATTAAAGATATAATAAAAATATATTTATATTTATAATCCACTTATATAAAACAATAAATTAATAAAAAATTATTGTCAATAATTTCACTAATCCATATAAGATTTAGAAATAAAAAAAATTATTGTATATATTAAAAAAATAGTTTTAATAAAATTAATAATGAAGTCATTATTAAGTAATTTTAAAATATAAAAATTTTAAAAAAATTATAATATAATTTTTTATTTTGAAAATATTTTTAAATTTATTTTACTTTAAAAATATCAGTTAATGTATAAATTTAAAATTAATTTCTCTACATATAATATATAATATTAATTATTTAAAATTTATTTTATTATTTAAAATTTTCTGGACCCATCATTAAATTTTTTAATAAGATTTGATTTGTTTTTTTCAGGAATGTGACAGAGTGACAGTTCAGAAACCAATAATATATATTAAATGACCAGTTCACAACATCTGGGACCCACATTGCACACCAAAACTGGGAACAGAAGATTTGCCTTAAATTAATAAGATTCTTGAGCTATTTTTTAAAGTAATATTTATTTTAAAATATATTAAAATAATTTTTTTATTTTTAAAAATTTATTTTTTATATCAAAAATTAATTTAAAAATACCAACACAAAATTAATTTAAAATAAAAATAATACAAAACGTAGTAAAAACACCGACAGCTGCTTCCCCAAACGAGGTCATAACCTAAACTAGCGTTATCTGACAGATTTAATAATTGGCCATTGTGACTTTCTAAAAAATAATATAACTTTGACTGATGTACTTTTTTCAATTTAATATTAATTACCTAAAAATATAATAAAATTATAAAACAAAAACTACAATAATATAACTTTGACTGATCTACTTTTATCAATTTAATATTAATTACCTAAAAATATAATAAAACAAAAACTACACAAAAGCTAAAATGCTAAAACAAGAAAAAGTGTGAGAGAAATTAATACTACCATATGACATACCTGGATTGGTGCAATCCTTGAAGATGGATTCTGCCATGAAAGAAACCTCATCTTCTCTTATAGGTCTGAGTTCCTCAAGTCTCTTTACTGAGAAAAGCTCAAGAGTAGACACTCTCCTAACCTTCACATAGTGAGGACCATAGTCAGCCCAGATGAGGTCCTTGCCATCTCTACTAAACCTCGCAGACAATCTAGACCTATATCGATCGGCCAGCTGCTGGTCATTCTCTTTGAGAACTTGCCTGGCCAGTTCCGCATTACACACAACTACATTCAAAGTTGAACCAAACCAAACTGAAACAACTGGTCCGTAAGCCTGAGCCCACTCTGCAAAACATCTGAACCTAATAGGCTTGATGGCATAGAGGTTCCCAACAATCGGCCACGGCCGTGGACCGGGTGGTAGCTTGAACCTCAGCCTCTGGTACAGAATGTATGCAAGAAGGAGAACAAAGATCGAAACTAACACTAAAAGAGGCAGAGCCATATTGGAGAAAAGGATAATAAAAGAAGAAGAAGAGGAGATGAAGATAGGGCAAAGATTGGTTTGCCAAGGTTCACGTTAAATAATTGAGGAGGGATGCCTTCATATAGATGAAATGGGGGTAGGTAAGCACGTGGCAGATCATTCACCTTATATTTGAAAATATATTATTACAGAACCCCACGGCTGCTTTGGATATTTTCAGATTTTTTTTTTAATTATAAGATAATTAAGACATACATCTGGAGGCGTGTTTCGCTCAGGGCGGGTTGATTTTTATTCACGCAGAAAAACGATGGTAAAAAAATAAATAAATGAATGAAAGAAAAGATAATTGTTTTAAAGGGTATTGATTCGGTTAAAATCCGAGTAAAATAATTAATAAATTTTAAAAATGTAATTTTTTAAAAAAAAAGTAATAATATTTTTTTTTAATTAACGTAGATGAATATGCCGGATTTATCACCAGAGCCTCGTGACAAATTTATATGGGGTTAGATTTAATAACCATGCATGACGGATTTATCCTTAGGGACAAGATAACAAGTTTAGGTTGGACTCAATGTCTTGGCCGCCTCACATTTATTTCAAGAAAAAACGTGCAACAGCTTTTACACATACCGATTATTAGGATCAATGGGTCTAATTCAGATGTTTTCAATTATGCTTGTGATCTTCTGAATAGACCTTTGGCATTCAGTGGGTCAAGTTCCAAGACCTGTCATTATTATAACATAATGTGGGAAATTATGGAGTAAAAAAAATATTCAAGGTACTCTCCTAATTTAAGCTTACAAGCTGCATCATTCAGATACCATGATAACCTCGAGCTTTTTGCTAGCCACATTTCCTCGTCAGTGAAAGAGTAGTTGAACTCTATAGATTTTGCAGCCTGGGATTTGCAGCTAGCAAATTCTGCAGCTCAAATACTGCAAAATGATACTAAATTCATGAATGATGATTGATTTTCTTCAATTTCATAGCATTTAAACTTGCCTTCTCATATTTCTTAGAGGCACGCCAGATTTTTCCTGCCTTGAATAGCACATTTCCGTCAAGCTTCTTCCTTCCACTTGCTTCTAATTTTCCAGAATGGTTATTTCTGTTCAAAACTCAGAGCTGTGAAAATTGAATGCACTGTGTGTGTCAGGAAATTGAAATTTCAATACATTTATGTGGTCTGACTGATAATTCACAGATACAAACAGAAGAGTAATTTGAAAAATAACCTTCGATAAAATCAATCAGCTCAACTTCATAATGAAGCAAGGAATTTGCAGGAAGCATCGTCACCGCCACGGAGGTATTCGGTATCCACGGTCACTGCGGCATGTTCTCCTTTCTTCATAGTCATAATGGCTCTGTCTGAACCGTTGTTCACTTGTTCTATAATGGTAAAGAGCACAAATATACTTATTTGAAAAATATGCTAGCTCTGCCTTCTCACCCTTTGTCATTGTTTTCACTGCTTTGCTCAATGCAGGACATAGATAACCTAAACCCAGATCAATATAGAAGAATTATTCTCACCAGAGATGAAACCCTCAAATTTCTACGACAGTACTTGAGAACATGTTCTTGACACAATACACTTGCCATCTCCTATATGAAACTCCAAACCTTCCTCAGATTTGGAGACAAGGATTCCATTCTCAAGCTTTGCCTCATAATTCACTACAGTGTTGGAAAGGCATTACTATCTTGTAGATAATCCACTCACTACATCTCAAAAAAAGAGGCATAGACAATGATTACAAGAGAGCAGAAGTTTACCTAAAACTTAATCTCTACCTTTTGGTGTAGCCCATCCTTCACCCTCCTTTATTATCTTCATCAATATTCCTCCATCATCTGTTAAATCCCTGATGCTACTCCATGACAGGATCTCAACATCAAAAACAAGAGTTGCATTGGGAGGAATCAGTACGTAGTTGAGAACTAGCCTCCCCATAGGCCAAATTTGGCGGTATCGGAAAACTTGCTCTCTCACCATTCTTCATAGTGGCAACTCCCTCATCCTATCCACTTATAACCTCACCTGAAACCCAAATATCAAACAAAGACTTCTTATACATATAGCCAACAATACAGATATATCACCATTAATATGGAGAGTTCATTTCTTGCCTTGGCCTAATTTGAACTTGAAAGGAACCCCTTTATCACGACTTGAATGAAGATATGCCCCGCCCCAACTTCAATATGTCCACTGAAATGAACTGAAACAAGAAGTTTTAACACCAGAAAATCTCATGTAAGCCTTCTTGTTGAAACTCTAAAACCATAGTTCTTTAAGTGATCTCAGGCTACTTCGTCAAGTGACAAACATTGAAACAAACTGACCCTTTACTTGTAAAACATAAAAAAATAGACAATAATTTCTCCCCTTCTAGTACCTTCCACTTCATCTCCAGGAAATGGAGTTGTCTGCCATGAAATTCCCTTCTTGACAATCTTTTTCCTTGGGCCTTGCTTCCGATATCTTTCTCAGGCAGTCCCAAATTTTCGTTTTCGATTTCATTTTGCAAAGATGGATTCAACGACAAGTGTTCCATTTCAACATAGAGTTATGGATAGAGAGCGAGAGTATGTTCTTGCGTGTTAGAGTTGAAGATAAGCCGTTGCTGGTTTCCTTCCTTCAATTGCCTACAGTTGATATTTTACTGTTAGGACAAGGAAGTGTTTGATTGAGCCACGGAGTTGGCATTTGACACCAAATCCACTTGGTCTGGGCTAGATAGACCCATTCAAATGGTTTGTTCAAGTTTTCAGCCTGTTTAAATCAATCTGAACTGAGTCTAAAATTTAAGGCCTGTTGAAAATTTTGATAATAGGCCCATATTGGGTACAATATATTGACTTTTATTAGTTTTTAACTAGATTTTTTTTTATTTAATTTTTTTCTAACATAAAAAAATATTCAAATAGTAATAATAGAGGTAAATTCAGGTTAACTTGACTAACCAATAATTAAGAATAACCCTAAAAAAGAAAAAAGAAAAATTAAAGGTCTAATAGCTTAAATTGAAAAGATAAAATAAAATAAAGACCGAAGTTAAATCAAACTAATTTTTTAAACATTAACATTAACTATGAGACCGAGATGATCATAAAAAATATCAAAACAAATCTTGAATAAATTGTTTAGCCATTAAAAAGTTAAAAAGAAAACAACTAGTAATCAAAATAATAAGGATCAAACCTAATATAAAAACTAATGAAATAAAATAATGAGGACTTAATTAAAACATAAAATAAAATTAAAATTAAAAGAATGAGAACTAAATATTATATTTAAAAAATAAATGAAATAAAATGTTGTGCGGAAAAATTAAAAGAAAAAAATAAATTAAGAAAATGATTAAAAAGGAGCAATTAAAAAAAATGAGGACTAGATCTAGAAACAAAATGAAATCACATAAAATATTGTGGAGAAAAATTAAAAGAAAAGCAACCAAAAAAAGGATAAAAAAATAAAAATTAAGAGAATGAATAGCATATTTGATATATAAACAAAACAAAATCAAATGAAAATTGATGAAATTAAAAAAAAATCTAAAAAAAAATCCAAAACAAAAAAAAAAACCAATTAAAAGAAAGGGGATCATAATTGAATTTTTTTCTCCATTATTGTTTTATCAAAATATTACTATTTTTATTTTTTAGTTGAATAAAAATTTAAGCGATTAACTGGATGAAAATCATGTCAGTACCTATTGACTTTTTTATAATTTTTTTTATCAAAATAATGTCATTTTTACTTCCTGTACAATAAAAAAAAAATTAAATTATCCCTTATAAACCTAATCATTTGGCTTAACTTGTGACCCGAGACATAATGAGAGTCGACTTTCAGATTGGTTTTTAAAAGTATGATAAAAAATAAACACTAAATATGATATAAAAATTTAATGAAATTAAACAATGAAGAATGAAATTAACAAAACAAAAATTAATAAAAAAAATCAAAATAAAAGGAGTTGTAATCACAAGAATGAGGATCAGATTAACAAAAAAAATTATAATCAAATAATTAGAGATGAAATTAAAAAATAAAATCTATTAAAAAAATATTAAAAGCAAAATAAATAGGAATCAAAAGAATAATGTTCAAATTTAATTAAAAAACCATAAAAAATTAAATTTCAAAGAATAAAATTAAAAAACAATTAAATTAAATTCAATATAATTAAAAAATTAAGTACCACTTTAGATTTTTACAATGTCAGCATAACTTTTGAAGTAAAAGTAAAAGAAAAGAGGAAAATAAAAAAAATTATTTTTAAAATTTCGATGTGCTCTAACAGCTGACACATGCTAACGTATAATATAAAAAGTGACGCACCACTTTAGATGTTATCCTTAAAGGTAACAAACAGTTATTGAAGGGCTACTAGTAAAATATGTGTCAATTATATTATTTATTTATTTATATAAAAAAGTTAACCCTAAAGGTAATTAGACTCTATAAAAAATGTGAAGTTTCAAAAAAACCCCTCTAACATATAAAATTACTCCAAAATGTTTGTTTAACTATTTGATTTTTTAAAAGAGATACTATTGACTTTACTCTGGATTATATTATACAGAATCCATTTTAAAACATTATGTCTTTTAATTTTATTTATAATATTAATAATTTTCCTTTCTATTTTTTCTCTATAAAATTAAGGCTTTATGAAAATTTTACTTTTTTTGCAGGTAGGTTCGTTGATATTTATTTGTTGTTCATGAAAGAGAAATAGAATGGGATCATGGCGTTAGAGCCTTTGGCTAGAGAGATTCCACGAAACTGCCTAATTTATTTATTTATTTATTTATTGGTATAATGCACTTTAAAGATCTATGAAATTTGCCCACAAACTCGATGAACTTCACAGATTAATTAAAATTGGAAACTTTACTTAGATTGAATTTTAAAAAAATAATTTATAATTTGAAAGTTGATATAGTGTTATTAAGTAAAAAACTTAGGTTAATCCATGATATTATCAAAATTTATTTATTTTTAAATCAAAACAATATTATTTTATTTTTTAAAAATTAATTAATTTAAATTAACCCTGGTAAATATATAAGTCCTGTATCAAGTAATACTTACATCGAGTCTACCTCATTACCTCATTACATGCTTACTATCTATAATTATCGTGATATTGCAAATCTTTTATCCCATTTTTATATAATTTTTTAAAAAGAAAAATATTTTCTGTTTATTTAATATTTTTATTGATATTACAACTTTCTTATGAATAATTTTAAAAATGTATTTTTCTTATTGATTTGATGCATTTAAGAAAATATTTTTCTTATATGTCAATACAATATTTGAACTAAATAAGGGAAAATAGAGAACAGATCTCTTTAATAATTAAAGCTACCTTATGATATATATATATATATATATATATATATATGGAAAAATTACATTGATCCAAAGTTTTATGTAGGCATAAGAATTTTCATCACCATATTCTATTAAAAAAGAGAGAGAGAAATCATGAAAATCATCAAATATTTATTGCTATGGCTCGAAGGGTAGGAAAATCTAGCAGCGGGACCGGCATCACTGCCGGTGATAGGGGCAATTGGTCTTCAACATTTTAACATTTTGATGACCTCCCAAATAGAAGGGCGATCATATGGATTTGGATTAGCACAAGAAAGCCCAACAAAAATCAATTGTTCCATCTCCTTCTCATCATAACTGAGGCCTAAACGTGGATCAGCAACAGCAGAAGCATTTTCTCCTCTTTCAATTTTCTCCAAGACCCAATCCACCAACTTGAGCTCAAATTTCATCCCGTTTTCTTGGAATTGTTCCACAGCTGGCTTTCCGCAAGCCATTTGCAAAACCACCACGCCAAAGCTGTAAATATCCGATTCCTTCGAAGCCTTCCCACTTTTCTTACACTCAGGTGCAAGGTACCCTGGCGCCCCAGTCAAAACAGTAGGATAACCTGACTCTTGCTCATGTTCCACAGGTCTTGCCAGGCCAAAATCACAGAGTTTGGGACTGAAATTTGAGTCCAGCAGGATGTTGTCTAATTTGATATCACAATGGAGAACAGATTGCTCACGTTCTTCGTGTAAGTAAAGCAGTGCTGAAGCCAAGCCCCAAGCGACGGTCTTTCTTTGACCCCATGTCAAGAAGACTGTTTCGTTGAAAAGATGATATTCCAAGGTCTTGTTTGCAACAAATTCGTAAGCAATGAGAAGTTCTTTCTTGTTGCAGCTCCAGCCAATGAGATTGACCAAATTTTCATGCTTCAGTTTAGTTAAGATCTTCACTTCTGGCAGGTATGACTCCATGCCATATTTAGAACCAAATACTATCCTCTTCACCCCCACAAAGCAGCTCAACTCCCTTAAGAATCCCTTAAAAACTGAACCAGTTGCTCCTTCCCCAAGTTTGGCTTTCTCTGAGAAATTATTAGTGGCGCAAGCCAATGTTTGGTATGAAAACTTTCGAGGGTTAGTGCAATTTTCATCCATGTAGAAATTATAGAGAGGGGCTTGATCTCGAAAGAAATATGGCTAGAAGAGAGAGTTTGTCGTGAAATAGATGAATGACAATGAGTGTTTACAATACACTTCTACAAAACTATGGCTTAAACATGTTGCCTCTCGTTGATTAGCTTTATACGGAGGGGCCGACGCGTAAAATTAATTGGACTTTTTAGCCACGCCTTTGCCCCACCACTTCACAACAAGTTGATGCAATTCTTGTTCTTATTTTTATTTTCTTTTTGTAGTTTGGAGCTGCATTGAGAATCTTTGACTACAGGAACAATCCTCTATGTGCTCACATAGTCTCAATTAATACCTAAATTTCATGCAACAATATTCTTTGTCAACTGAAAAAACAAAACACTTTTTATTATTTTCTCAACTGTGATATAGTAAAGCTAGCAAAAATTAAAAGTTCGGAGCAACTAAAATTCTGCTATAAAACTAAATCCAAGAAAATACTCGATCTTATCAAACTATTACAGTGATAAAAAAGAACATTGTTAAATTTAATTTAATTTAATTTTGTTAAAATAATTCTATAAGTTTAGTTATATAAGAGATATACATCGTTATAATTAGTCGAGCTCTAGATGTCTTAACGTCAAAAATGTTATTTGAGTAGATTTTTATTATATTTATATATATATATATATATATATTTATGTTTCTTATTATTTTTACTGTGGTTACCTTGCATCAATTTCCTCCTTTGCATCAATTTTCTTGAATTCCATATATGCACTACTCTATATGGATGGAGTATTTACAATTTTTAAACAATATTTGATGTATAAAATTAATTATTTTTCAGAACACATGAAAGAATGTTTTGAGAGAAGAAGAAGAAGAGGAGGAGAAGGTTATAATTTCAGAATCACATTATAATTTCAATTTCCTGATGATTTTCATGACAAAGGGCATCGATCATGATATCGTACCATGGGAATCTTTCCGAATATGCTGTAATTAATCCTCTTCCCACTCGAGAAAAACACCCATCTTGGTTCTGCTTGTAAATCACGTAGGCCAATGAGAACGGGCCATCTGATCGGCAAGAGTTCGATCGGATGGTTGTTGGGATGACGCATATGACTTGTCGGGGAAGTCGTCGTTGAATGCTTAAACGAGTTCACTAAAGACCAGTCAAGAGAGCTTTTTACAAAGGTTTCTTCTATTTTAAAATTCTTGAAAGCTACTTGTAGATTGTGATGTACTATTATTACTTGGTTTTAATGGGATTTTTTTTATATAAAACTTATTGATAATATATAAAAACATTTTAAAAATAAATAGCTATAAAAAAAGACCAAACATGATAAATGCAAAATTTCAATGAAGAAAATCATAAGAAAAAAATAATAATTAAAATAATAAATACTAAAGTTGATATAAAAATTAAATTTTAATGGAAGAAATTGAAAAAATAAAAAACTCAAAAAAAAATATAGCAATCAAAAAATTAATGACCAACTTTAATATAAATAACTAAAAATAAGATATTTTTAGATTTTTTGCAACTTATAAAAATTATTTTTTTTTAAATAAAAAAAATACATTTTTATAAATCAAGTTAATTTTTTCTTTGATTGAAAAATACTTTTCATTGATCAACTTTTTTAATAATAAATAAACACTAAAAAATTTTAAAAATATTTTTTAGAAAACTATTTTTTATAAAAACAAATAAGATCTAAATGGGATTACACATACATAATTTTAATAAAAATTGATAAAAATATGAATTTAAACTAATATAATATAAAGAAAATATGGTGTTATAGGAATTTGAACTTTGGAAAATCAAAACTATCTTATGTTTGAGAACATTAATTTTTTTTTTGAAGTGGTATTTTCTATTGAATTAAAAGAGTTGTTTTTGCCAATTCCGAAGTATATTCATCTTTTCCTGGATCAAATAACATCACTTCCAACCCTATTTATTGAGGGTGTAAATACCAATAAATGATAAAAGAATGCTAAATATTATCCTGGTCGGTGCATAAGATAATAATAGTAATTTCAAAAGTGTACGATATGACGGCTTGACCACCGCAATAACATCACTAATTATTCTTTTCAATCAGAGTTGCAATTATAATTACATGTCAAGTGATTTGAGTAAATTTTGATGGGTGGTTGTTGTGATTATGATTTTTTTTTAAATTATTTTTTTATTTTTTAAAATTTATTTTTGATATAATATATTAAAATAATTTTAAAATATAATTTTAAATAAAAAATCAATTTATTTTTAGACACAGCCATCAACTTTTCCAAACACGTAAACTTCGGTCCCCTCTCTTGTTTTATTTATTTAATATATGGTTGCTTTTTCTTTTTTACTTGCCTTACTCGGTTTTTTTTCTTAACATTTCTTGTTAGAAAAGGAAGATAAATATTAAAACTCGGAATGAACAACCGCGTAGCAGAGAAAAAGACTGATAAGCCAATAAATTCATTTTATTAAAAACTCAATAAGTTGTATTATAAAATAAAGTTTTAGGTAGAATATTAATTAAAATAACTAAATTTACTTAATATTCATATGGTGACTTTTCAAGATACTCAAAACACGTGGCAAGATCTAAATTTACTTTATGATACCATATTTTTCAATTTAATTAAAAAAAATTTGACAAGTGAGAGCCTTGGTGGGTGAAGAAAATAAAGTTGTATTGACAGAAAGGTTGTGTATTTTAAATGAAAGATTTGAGTTGTTTTAGTACTTTTACTCATTTCAATTAATCCTAAAATATTATTTTATAGGTTATATCTTAGAAAAAAGAGATATATATCTAACATACTTTATTTAAAACCTATATTTGACCTATATTTTTCATCTCCGACTTTTATATATATACATGCATAATAGATATATAGCCAAGAAAGTTGGTATGTTTAAGGGATAAGTTATCTCGAATAATACAAGTATTTTTATTATTTTCTTGAAAGAAATCTTAATGACAAATCTCCCAATCAATCTAGTGTGTTGATTGACTTCCGAGAATGCTGATTTCAGAACTTAAATTTAAAATAAAAATATATATATAATTAATAAGCCTACAAGAGCTCGATCATCAAATCAAATGAAAAATCAATTTATGGTCAAAGAGCAAAGCTGGAGACCATGGACTTCGAAATGAGTTCAGCCACCCCGTGTGGGGCTCTCAAGGGGGCGATCAACGGCATTACTTTACATTAACTTCTCCTCTCAAGGTGTGGATATTTAGCATTGTTTGGGCGAAGATGATGAAATTTATACAGCCAATTGACCTAGTTCATACTCAACCACCTCCTTCTCCTCACCATACTTTCCCTTGACTTGCGTCCATGGCCTTTCATTCAAATGACTTGGAATTAATCTGAAGCTTGAACAATTAAAATAATGAAGAGAGAACCATTAGATTCAAAATCACTCCTTGTTTTTTTATGTTTTTTTTTTAGGAAAAAAACTTAACTACCACCTAATCATTAGATACCGTTGATAAACACTCTTTACTCTTTTTTTAATTGTATTCAATTTAAGAGGTTTGATTCAGTATTCAGTTTTAATTAGACTTTGTACATTATTTTTATATTAACAAGAACTAACTAATAATGCTCAGAAAAACACCATGGTACTCATGGAGATTGTTCATTGCAGCGATGGAATGATGACTTTTCCCTTCTCATCACAAAAAAATCATTGCTCTTACTACTATAGGTATTGAGATTTTTTTACATGGTTGATTAGTTATTATTAACTTAATTAAATATAAATAAATTTTATTTTAAATACATGATAAAATAACCAGTGTATAACATATGTAGGTGATAGTGATCTGATTTGTCACTAGTAGATTTTTTTTTTCTTTTCTTTTAAAATTATAGCTTAATTCCTTTTGTTGTTAATATTTCAAATTCATTTCTTATTATTTTAATTTTTAATTTTAATTTTTGGATACTTATAGAAATTTTATTTATTTTTAATTTTATTTTCTAATCCCGATTTATCAATTTTTTTAATTTAATCTTTATTTTTTTGATTTTTTTGAGATCTTTTGTTAAATATTTTTTTTAATTTCATCCTTCAATAATCTTTTATTTTTTATTTTTATTTTAATATTTATTCTTTTAATTTTTTTAATTATTTTTTTATTTCAATCATAAATAAAATTTATTTTATATTTTAATTTTGATCTTTATTTTTAATTTTTTAAATCTTCATTGATTTATTTTTTTCCAAGTTAATCCTAGTAGTAACTTCTAAACATCTTTAATCTTCTTTCTTTAACTTCCTTTACAATTCTAATGATACTTAATACTCGGATTCTGATTTTTCTTTTCGGCAATCTGGATTTTTAGGCTTGAGCTTCTTTTCCCAAAGAAGATTTCAAGGACAAGTCTTTGGAATTTGGATTCTGATTTTATTTTTTTTCCTCGAGCTCAATTGATAAACCAGGACAATCGATACCATTTCGATCTTGGCATTGACTGAATATCAAGACACTCAGGGTTGCTGAAGATTCCAGCCTGTGTGATTTTATTGATAAACCTAGTCCTGGCTTTTACTTTCTAATTTTTTTGTGATTTTTACTTTGTACTGGATATTGATTTTTTTTTCATGGTCAATTATAATTATAAATATCAAAATAATGATAGAAAATTCACAATTGCTTACATTTTCCAAAGGAATTAGGAAAAAGAAGATTTTTGCCGAGCATAAAAGCCAAGCCCTATGGTTTGAATTGAATTGGAAAAGTTCTTTTGAATTTCCTTTCCTTTCTATAGAAAAGTCCCAACGCAACCAGTTTTTCTTGTGACGAGGATTTCAATTGATGTTATCTTTGAGTCAGTTCTTGTCTGACAATTTGCTGGAAAACATGGACTTTGAATGCACGGATTTTCCTTTTTTAATTATATCATAATCCAATTTTTTAATTCTTCACATTAATACATTAAAATAGTAAAAAAATATATTTAAAAAAAATTAATATTTTTTTAAAATTTTTTAAAAACATTAAAAAAATAGTAGTGCTACAATACGTAACTAACACTTGTCACACCCAATATCACGGCAATCTTAAAAATTTATCTTTAAAAAAAATAAAATTTTGGTATCCTATTATTTGATAGGAAACAATATTATTTAAAGGATCGTCATCTGATATTATGATCACTAAAAACTTTAATTATTTAATAGAGATTCTATGGTTCAGGACTAGTTACGTAAAAAAAAAGATATTATCATCTTTTAAACGTTCTGCCTGAGACAGACTGCATTACTGATTTTGTGTTAAATTGTTAAACGTTTATTAGTTTAGGTTATGATAATTTGCTTCTAATATTCTTCACTCTAACGTTAGTAAATATTTAATTATGGATACTTCTAACTCTAACATTAGTAAATATTATGTAACTATAAAATAAATTTAGATTAATGTTTTTTATTCCTGACTCTAGCGTTAGTGAATAAATAAATAAAATAAATTTATTTTTATGCATTAAAAGAATAAAAAAATATATTTTAAAGAAATTAATATTTTTTAAAATTTTAAAAAATTAAAAAACAGTAGTACAATATGTAACTAACACTAATATTGGATTTTTACTTTGGATTGTTTTTCAACAACTTACATTTAATACAGAATAATTATTTGGGTAATTTAGTTTATTATTATTATTATTACTCAAACTCATTTTTCTATTTAATAAATATATTTTTGAAGGAAGTTCTATACAATTTATTTTTTTTTATTTGTACGGATATTAATCTACTTCTCCTAATATTGAAAATCAAAATAAAAATAATGATAAACTCAAAAGAAAGAAGAAGAATTTTGACGATTCAACTAAATTCTAAGTATTTTTTAAAATTACAAACTCAAATTTAATTATCCGCGATCAACTAATATAATCTACAACCATGAAATTTATCTTATTAATATACCACAGCTTATATTTCAAGAAATTAAGCTTTAGATTTGTAGTAAGAGCATAACACATGCAACATACAAAAAGAAATACTAATAAATCTTACACTAATGGGCAGGACCAAAAACTATTTTGAATCACGTATTATTGGCATTCAATTAGATTTTGGATGGGTCCAGTCGAATGCACGATCTAATAATTAATTGGATTCTACACTAATAAGACCTAATATGATCTTGGATTCTTCACATGTCAGGACCCAACACCTAAATGGATCTTGCGTCGACAAGACTCAACACCTACATGGATTTGCATTTAGTAAGATTCAAAGAAATTTTGGGTCTCGCATCATGCAGGGCTCAACACTCAATTGGATTATACATAATGTCGGACTCAAAGCTAATTTAGATACAGTATCCTGCAAGACCCAACACCCAATTGAGTCTTTTATTTATGTATTTCATAATATATATAATCCAAAACTACTACATAAAAAAATTAAAGACAATAAAACATTAATAAAGCTTTGAATCTCTTACACTAATATTATAACATTAAAATATATTTGTTGTTAGTATTTCAACTTCATTTCTTATTATTCTAATTTTTAATTTTTGTTCTTAGATATTTATATAAATTTTATTTGTTTTCAAATTCATCATCCAATCCCAATTTGCCAAGTGTTTTTTTTAAATAATTTAGTCCTCATTCTTTTATTTTTTAGAGCATTTTGTTAAATAAATTTATCTTTTAAATTTCACCCTTCAATAAATTTTTTATTTTTATTTTAATCCTTAATATTCTGATTATTTTTTTGGTTCTTTTTTTAATTATATTTTCCTTTCAATCATAAATAAAATTTATTTTATATTTTAATTTTGATTTTTATTTTTTAAATTGTTATTTTTTAATCTTGTTATGTAATTGATGTTCTTTTTTTCCAAGTTAATACTAGCAGTAACTTCTAAACTTCTTTAATCTTCTTTCTTTTAACTTCATTCACAATTCTATAATTATAGTTAATACTCGGATTCTGATTTTTCTTCGAGGCAATCTCGAATTTTAGTTTTGGGCTTCCTTTTCCGAAGAAGACTCCAAGGACAAGTCTTTGGAAATTGGATTCTGATTTTTGTCCTCGAGCTCCATTGAACAATCGTTACCATTTCGATCTTGGCATGGGCTAAACATCAAGATACTTCGGCTGAAGATTCCAGCCTTTTTAGACCGAGCCGAATTGAATCTCTTAAAGCCTGCTAAAAGGTTCTGATCTCATTTAGGCTTTCCTTTTTGTCAGACTGGCTCAACCTAGTCCGGCTTTTATTTTTTATTTTTGTATGATTTTTACTTTGTCCTAGACCGTTTTCCTTCTAAATATATCGACGTAGATATTGATTTTTTTTTTTCATGATCAATTATAATTATAAATATGAAAATAATGATAGAAAATCCACAATTGCTTACATTTTCCAAAGGAATTAGGAAAAATAAAATTTTTGCCAAGCATAAAAGCCGAGCCCTTGGGTTTGAATTGAATTGGAAAAGTTCTTTCGAGTTTCCTTTCCTTTTTATAGAAAATAATTGAATTTGCCTGTATATGAATTTTCTTTTAAAATGTTATCTTTGAGTCAATTCTTGTAATTAATTAAATCCAAATCAAATATTGCGTCTTTTTTAATTTGAATATTAGAATTAGTCTTCATATTAAGGTTCTGTTTGATATGATTTTTGTAAATTGATTTAAGTTATTTTTTAAAATTTGCCTCATGAAAAAAGTTATAAATATATTTGGTTTATAAATAATTTTAAATTAAATTAAAACTTTGTTATAAAATTGATTAAAAAATAATTTAATTAAAAATTGAAAAATTTAATCTATAGATTCTATTTATATTATCTGTCATTCTTCAAAATTTTGATTAAATCAAAAACTTGAATCAATTTTATGACAAGTGTTTTATCATGGATCCCTAAGTAGATCTTCTTCTTCTTCTTCTTTTTTTTTGCCCTTTTTGATGGATGCCTAATTATTTTGTGATTGACAAGACGAGTTGGAGCATAAAAACCCTAGTAGAAAACTTTGATTTGTAAATAAAATGTTTTCTTGACACCAAATATATTTATATATGATTAAACATTCATTCTTACATTCTTATCGTATAACACCATCAACAAGCTAATTAACGTTATTTTAAGATGACATTTGGACGAATAAAAAATATCAGTAGTGATTGATCAATCTTGTGCTAAAACCATCTTAAGTCTTGTTATGAATCACTTGCAATTATAAATATATTAATATTGGATGCTCTCGTACTCCTCTCTCAATCTTGAATATTTAGTTTTGAATCTGCAAAATAAATTAATATCTGGATCAAGATCTCAGGTACACTTAGGTGATGGCAGAAACCATTATGTGGGAATTGTTGCCCTAAAGAAAAATATACAATAGAACTTAGTGGGGATTGATATTTAATATAAGATTGATTTTGGGCCTTGTCGAGTGTCCCCTTGCTAGAGGACAAAGGAACTTAGAAGAGTGCTTGAAACAAAACGAAAGGGCAGATGCAGGCAACAAAAACTATGTGGAGAATCGATGTTGTATAATCATTTTCAGTGCTAGTGATTTTCATGCAACACAACAATTCTTCAGGTGGTGTGTTTATCACAGCTGTAGTCATTATCCAATTTGGAAAATAATTGCTTCTGTTACCAATCAAAATAAATAAATAATTAAAAAATAATCATAAATTACTTTCGAATCAAGCAGCCTTGCTTGACAATGATTATTTCGTTACGTATCATAACACATTTCTAAAACAAATAATTTTAATTATTTTTTTATAATTAATTTAATAGTCTAAAATTTATAAAACTTGAATCAATAATTTTTAAAAAATAAATTTAAAATTTAATTAATTGAGTTACACCTTCTAAAAAGTTTTTTTTTTTTTTTTAATTTTGATTCCAAGCTGTTTATGTGAGAAATATCGAGGCCGACGGAATGGAGATCATCACAACGAAGTTTGCTGACAGTAAGGTGGTTTTACTTTAATGACGATAAATCATGACAAAATGAAATACAAAATCTTGAATTTAAATATATGAATAAAACGTACCGTATATAACACGGATTTCTTCTAAAAAATAGCCCAAAAGGAGAAGAATTTTACTTTCTCTTGTCATGAGTCCACCTTCCGGGCTATTTGTAAGTGAAATTATGACTAGGAATTTTTACAGGAAAAGAAGAAACTAGCACAATAATACATCCACTAGGACGCATGGAGACCGATGTTCTTATAATATTTCAATCTTGCGACACTACTACTACTAATCTCTTTCTTTCCTTGGTGGATTTTGGCTTATTATCAGAAGTTACATGTGGAAGGCTATGAACCATGTTGCTAAGGAGTGTCTAGATTAAGCTCAAAAACTCCTGTCCTTTATCATCCATTGATACCTAATCTTCCACTCAGCTTAATTTCTAACGGAGAAAGTGTAGATTAAGCTCAAGATTTTCTGTCCTTGGTCATCCATTGATACCTAATCTTCCACTCAGCTTAATTTCTAATGGAGAAACCAAAAATTAGTGGCTTTTTAACCCTTTTGGAGATTTTAAAAAATAGGAAAAACTTGACCTTGGTATCTCAATTTATCTTAATTTTCTTTATAATTTCTAATTAAAACTCCCTTTGAACATGAAGCTCCGTTTTGTCTCATTGGTTAAAAAAAAAACATGAAAATCTCAATGTGAAATTCTAAGTAAATAATGCAAAATGCAACTTTTCAATATTATTCCACAGGTTTATAGCAAATCCTAGAGGACATATGAGCTAGCCTAGTATATGAGAATCAACCCTTTATGCATTACATCAATCTTAGGACGGCAACAACTAGAGAATATAAGAGGTGATGGATGATTTTTATTCGAATATATATATATCTGAAGTTACGGAGGAGATGATCAGAGGGGAATATGAAGAGGTGGTGATATTATCCTAACAAGTGAGAGCACAACTTTAGCACTCAAAGGTACTCAAAATAGAAAATAGAAACTAGGAATCAGAACATTTGCACTTAGTACAGTCATGTCTGGTTCGAAAATGCAAACATATTTTGATGCCATGTTCACTGGATTCCAAACTTTCAAGTCATTGTCTGCATCACTTTGTGTCTGATCATTTTGTGCAAAATTTCAACATTATATTCTCTCCCGAGTTATCCATAGGAAGAGGAATGAATTTCGAGTAAAAATACATATCCCGGATTAAATTACAAGAATCAATCATATTGAAGGTGTGGAAGAATGAATAATCTTATTAATTAGGGCAAAGGACACAGCACATATAACCCAATTTGAGTCCCCAAACAAAAAATAATTCCAAATTGGGTCCCTCGGCCCATTTATTGAACATGACCCTATTAAATTAACCCCTTGTCTTAACATTTTTGCTCTTAAAGTCACAATAATGAGGATTTATTTCTCTTAAGCTTAAGCCTCTTCCCCCCATAAATGTTGATGGAGGTTAATTGGGTGATGTTTGATAGGAGGGTTCAATTGGGAATTTGTTTTGTTTGGAGGCCCACTTGAGAATCACTTGATAGATGAGGGACAATTATGTTCTTTGCCCTTTTTTAAATCTTAAGACATTTAATTACTTTTTGAAGAGCTAATCAGCACAAAATATTCGTTTTTACCATTTCCATCTGGGCTATTTTTCATTAGATATATACAAAAAGTGTGAGGAAACAATTTATTCTATTAATTTTCTTAATTATCCTGGAAACTTTAATTTGGCAACTGATGCTCAAAGATAGTTGTATTATCTGTTACTTGGATGAAAAGGAATCCATATAAGATTCCCTCTCTTTCTTGCTGATATGATCACTATCATTTTTGTTCAATGATAATCGCTTAAATATTATAGTATTTTTTTCCCCTGGAATTTTTATCTGCCTTTTCATTAATCTATTTCAATATTTTTTGAGTGGATGATTATTTTCACATCATACCAGTTGAAGGAGATTTTTTTGAACTACTACAGCTGCAATGGAGATTGATTGCAGCTAAAATTTGTAAATGAGGCCAATAGACAATCGTACAGCAGAGCTGGAAATTGTCCCCTAGGTAACAAAACTAGCTCCGTATGGCCAAGGATATCATCTGCAGACATGTCTGGCTTTTATGGTGGTGCTTTCACTTTTACTTGAACCATTTTTTTCATGTCAGGCTAGTAAACTTCGCAGTCCCTCTTTTGTTGATATATATATATATATCTATATATATCTATATATTTTAATCTTACCATATACTTATGATTTCACAAATCAATGCAGGCAGAGAAATTATCAATGCCACGTACATATAAACAATAGGATTACTTCATTTGTAATCAACTATATATCCTCAACACACAGATTGAAGTTTCAAAGGAGTAAGATAGATGTGTGCTTCCATCACTATATACTTGATTTGTCAATGCCAGTGGGAGCAAGACATGCAATGGTGAAAGTGAATTGTTAGGAACGAATGCTTCAACATTGAATGGCATGTCAGATTCCCACCCTATTCATAAGAAATGACATGATGGAAACTGCTAGAAACAAGTCAGCCACATGCACATTAGTGAGTGGAATCTGCCTCGGACGTCATCGTCAATTCTCTTACATGTGGAACAAAATTTCCAGGAATTTTAAATCGATTTGGAGTTTAGGCAGGACACACGATAATTACAAAATCCAAAAAGGAAGATTCTGCATTCTCTAATTAGCTTTTCATCAACAGAATATCAGCTCACGTACAGTTACATATGGAAGATTGTGAGTCCCATAATTTTATCTCCCACAAGACGAAAAAGTAAAAAACAAAGGCAAAAAAGGGGTAAAAATACTAAGGTTGGAATTACAAAAAATAAAAAAGAAGCTTATTTTCCTTTCCCTTCCAAGCTTCTATGGCCAACCCTCTATTATTTCTGTCTTTATCATTTCAGTCCTAAGCTAATTATGCTCTTGGTGCTTCCCTGGCTATCACGGGAGCCTGTGAAGTTGGAACAGTAATAGCCACGGACGGCACAGTAACATTGTTAGCTTGATTCCTTCGCTTCTCGGTGCAATTGTTAGCTTCAATGTCCTGGATCATTCCTGTTGTGTCACCATTCTCTCCATTTTCTTTAATTGATTCTGGGATAATTTCAGCTTCCTTTTCTTTTTGTTCCTTGTGCTTGCCCCATAGAACAGCGTAGAGTCCAGCTACAATTAATATAGCACCAAGAACACTGTAAATCCAAAAAGAAGTTATTAGTCAGTGTGGTAAATCCAAATGTAAAAAAGGCAGACTATTTTTTTTTTTGGAGGACGTAGGAAATTACCCTCCAACATAAATATTCTCAGCCAAAATGAAAGAGCCCATGATTGCAACTATGATCATCATCAAAGGGCTAAAAGCAGTAACGAAGACAGGCCCTGTTTTTTGCATGACAAGTCCTTGAACATAGTATGAAATGCTTGATGTCACAATTCCCTGTACATGAAAATTACACTTATTAGTGCCTTTACTATTGCTAATACATATTTGAACCTGTGAGTTTGTAGAGAGAGAGAGAGAGAGACTCACAGCATAGGCAGCAGCAAGAAGATTCATGTCCCAGCCAATGGTCCAAGCAGAAGGCTTGTGTTCCAATGTCCCAGCCAATGGTCCAAGCAGAAGGCTTGTGTTCCATCACAAAGGTGACAGCTATGGACTGTAGTGTGCCCAAAAAGCACACGAGTGCTGTAAGTGAAAGGTGAGCTGAGTACCGCGTAAGTGTCACTGTCTGTAAAATAAGTAGTAGCAAAAAGTCAAGTGCTCGAACTCCTTTTTTTCAAATCCACAACTAAAGTTATACTAGTCATTCTATTATTTACCTGAAGAATGAAGAATGAAGCCCAAGCAAATGTAGCAATGATGAGAAGAATGGAACCCTTAATCCAATCCTTGTTTGTAGTTTCAGGAACAGAAGATGATTGGGTGTGGAGATGCTCAGACCAGATCAAATTGATGACATTACCTTTGTACAATGTCATCAACATGGCTCCAGCCACAGTTACTATAGTTCCAATCACCTTTGCTTGGCATCTAACTTTCTTTATGTCCACTATCTCCATCCTGTATATTTTTAGTACAAACCCACCAAACAAGTACGCACATCAGTTAGTCACTCATGATAAAGCAATGAAGAGAAGAGATGCAGAGTTATCAGAGTGTTGATTATAGTACCTGAAAAGAACTGCCATGACAAATGTCATTGCAGGCAGCATGTTACTCATGGCACATGAAAAGGTAGGAGAAGTGAATTTCAACCCAGCATAGTAAAAGTTTTGATCAATCACAGGCCTGTTAGACCAAGAAAAGACAAAAGAAAGAAGTTAAGATTTACTTGTCATCCTTGCTTCAATATCTTCCAAAAGTTTAGAACCATGTCATGGCAAAGAGAAAATACTAACCCAAGAAGACCCAGCACAAACATCTGCATGAAAATGGGAAATGTAATCTTTGGTCTTACTTTCCTGAACCCAAAAAAGAAAACCAGAAAAGATTAAAATTCACTACCAATAAGGATTAATAAAAGTTAGCACTCTCTTGAATCATGCCACCATATTTGTGTACCTCTCAAGAATAATGGCAAAAGGAGCAATAACAGCAGTAGCAAAGGCATGCCTATACACCACTAGAACATAATGACTCATCCCTCGATTAAGAGAAACCTTGGTGATGATGTTCATGCCAGCATAGCCAAATTGCAATGATATCATGGCTATGTAAGGCTTGCTCCTTTGAAAAAAGCTTCCAAAGTAACCATTCCCCTCCATTTGTTTTTTGTTGGATCCTAGCTTAAGGGTTGGTAATTAATAAGAAGAAGAGAAGGAGAGGAGGAAAAAGAGATCACGAGCACCAGACTTCAAGTTCCAGTTGCTTATGTGTGTTTCCTAAGTAAAAATGGCTAGCAAGGCCACTATATATAGGCACTTGGGGTGTGAAGGCTTCTATCCAAAATAGTGAGAGTGTGATGATGTAATATAATAGAGAGTCTCAAGGCTGTGAGAATCTCACACGGGTGTTGCGTTTGCCCTATAAGTGGGACCCCCATTGGTTTGCCAAACGAGTTTAGAGCTAAACAAAAGAGTTTAGTTTGGTGCATGCTGATGCCAATGGAGGGGGAAAAGTAATAGATGGTGGTGGTGGGGTGGTGGGAAGTGGTGGCCCCTCCACGCTTGTTGGGTTCGACATCTCGGCCGATATACGCGGCATTGCGAAACATTCATCTTCATTAATCCATTGGAACAGTACCTGGTAATGCCTATTGTGTATGCTAAGCTAGCTGATCATTTCCAGCAACTCTTATTCAAAGCGGATAAAATACCCAATAATTAATTTATCTTGTTTCTTAAGAGCATATTTTTAGCAAAGATCTCATTGCAGGTAGAGTCATTAATTAACCTGAAGAGATGCTCAATGTGCCTAACTACACTAATATTTAATAAACTCCACTCATAAGATGATTCTTAGTCTAGAACTGATCTGCCACTAACATGCTAGCTATCTTTTATGGATTTTATGCATCATGAAAATGTGAAAAAATCATTGAATTTTATTTTTGATGATTCAATCATTCATGCAATTAACTATACTTTCACAAGTTTTTTAATTGGAACTTCAAGCGATTTCTGTTAAGTATCCACTGTCATTCGCAAGGTCCAATACTTACAGCTGATGGTGGACACAACTCACTTTGTAAAGTTGGGTGTTTGCGTTTCTCATTGGGTAGAATAAAGAAAAAAGTTGGCAATGCATTGTTCCCTTATATTATACGTACGTAGAGTTCATATGTTATGGATCACTTAACAAAAAGACAATTTACGAAGATAATATGGATTTTGAGACTTGCACACCGTCCGTTTCAGTCTTTTCATGAAAGGATCGAGAATTTTACGTAAAGTAAACTGCGAAATTACAGTACAGTAATGTTTCAATCACTTATCATGAAACACTTCCCTTCGTTTGTTGTTCAAATTTCCAGTTGTCGAAATGTACTGTCATCTGGATTTTCTTAGTTTTTCAAGTTGAATTCAGGGAAATATATACATCTTTTTTCATTAATATAAGAATCAACTTATTAAGAATTTTTTTCATGAATTTCCTGATTTTGATATAAATTATCTGTTCTTAACCAGGTCAAATACATGAATATATATATATATCAACCATTGAAGTGTTATCATAGAATCTAGCATATATTATCGGATATTCCTTCATATGATCTAATTGAAGATTCCTTCTCCATGATATATATGTAGTGTACTGAGAAAAGATGCTTGAGCCTCGATGTATACGGAAAGGCTTAACACATATATACTCCTACATGCATGATACCAGTTAGGTTTTCTTTTGCTTGGGTTTTTAATTGTGATGTGAATTCTGGAACATGTGCTCCTATCATCATATAGATAGGGAATTTCAACCTAACATATTCTAAATAATAATAATTTAATTTGATTTTTTTTTATATCATATAACCACATACGAATAGCAACTTCTAATAGTCAAGCCACGAGCCACGCGGAATAATCTATCAATTCGCACACTTGCATGTTAGTTGAAAATATAAAAGATAAAATTAGAATTTGAGTTTAAATTTTAATTTTAATATATTTTCTTACTATTTTTATGGATGAGTTTGTTTAGAGAACATTAAAGATTCAAAGATGGAGAAATTTGAATATAACTTTTCTTTAATTCTCTAAAACCTCCTTTAACGGTTTTATGAATATGGAATGATGATGCATATAATCCACTCTTCCGTCGCAATAAATTGTATCTGGTCATCAATTCGCCGCGCGTAAAGAGCGTATGTCATGATTTTTGCTGATGTAACTGCAACATTGATTCTTTTGTGCATTTTCTTTTTATTTATTTTATACACAGCAGATTTTTTATTGATTTAATTCTTAATGATATTTCAGGATTCGAATCATATAGGAGATTTACTATGTTATACGATCCACAAATAATTAGGAAGAAATGGTTATTATTTTTTATAATATATACTTAGGAATAAATAATGCCCCTTAATGTTACTCTTTCGAATAATATGAATTGAGAACAATTGGTTGCGTCAACAAATAAGTGTCACTAAAAGTCTGTACATCGAATTATAGTAATTCTCTTGAACTTGCTTAGCATTCTGAGTTTCCCTTAAACTATATACGTCAATTTTAGATTTTGTTGGTTTAATTTCAATTTATCCCCGCCGGTGCCGGAGGAATTCAAGGTTTTTTTTTAGGTTTTGTTGTTTCAATATTGAATCATCTAATAAGTTTTTTTTTCCAGTCCTTAAACTCTTAATATTTGATCAATAGAACCTTCTATTAATAATTTAATGCGATACAATCTTCTACAATCAAGTAAAAGGTCTAAATGATACCACACGCATTGTTTATACTTAAAAATATAAATACAAAGGTTATAAAATAAAAAAAATAATGGAATATATCAAATTAAAAATTATATGCAAAGACATAATTTAAACTAATGGAGCTCATTAGTTTATATTATCAAGTATAAATGTATTTGCTTTATTAATTGATGATTATATCTTTATAATAGCATAAAATTTTAATATTTTAATTTATTGTGGTCTTCTTATATTTAATGATGTTTTCTCAATATAAGCCATATTTTAAATCAAGGATAAGTTTTAAGTATGCATATTATATGTTTAAATATATGTGTGGTATCATTTAGATATTTTAATTAAATTAGAGATTTGATCTCATAATTTTTTTTTAAGTTTTATTTGATTAAATTTAAAAAATATAGGGATTGAAATAAAATGTTTCTCATTTTAGTTTAGTTAACTAAGAGATGTAAACTCGGGTTAATTAGATTCACGGAGTCAATTAATATAACCATTTTTTTTTAATGATGTTTAAGAAACTTGAAGCAATATAATTGCAGTAAATATACAGCGACAATTTGTCTTATGGCATGGGCAATGATAGACGTTCCATTTCATATATATATATATATATATATATAGTCTCATTGAGTTGGATTAAATTGTGACAGATTGTCACTTTTAGTCCCTTGGTGGTTTCTTGGGGTCCGATCAGGGCCAAGGGAACAGAGACGACCACCATTTTGAGCAGTATCGTTTCAGTTTTGAACACCACAAAATCAAGGCCTCCTCGGCAAATATTTGCGCTACAGGTGAAATGTCAAAAATACCCCCATTACCGTCATTCAAGTCCCAGCAGCCCATGATCAAAGAGGTGAGGTAATGATACATTGATGAGGTAAAGTGGAGCACCAAATCATCTAAATGGGCATCTAATCACCTCCCAGTCATGGCAAAGACGTTTTGTCACTTCTTGCTACGTTGGACCGACAAAAACTGGTGCGAGAAAACTGCAGTGATATTCAACTGGGAATGGTCCGATGATCATCATATATAACTGAGGATCGATCGAGGGGCTCTCGAAAATTGCCTGGGCAATTACAGGAAAATAACTTTTCCCGGGAGACATGATTAGTTGGGTTTCTATTCAATGAGTCAGAGAGTGTCCTATATTAACATGGTGATCAAAGGATACCATACACTCAAGATTGTGAACTCTAAAGGTAATTAAAGCGTTTTGCGTTATTGGTCTTTCATTCACGTTTACTTCACTGAAAAAGTTTTTCATTTTCAATCCTTGTTGTATAAACAGAGAGAGAGAGAGGCACGCCTGTGTATAGGCGATTATGACAGAGTCGATTACCGATCAGTCCTAAAAGATTTTAGATCCGAACATGCATCTTCTTTGTATCGAAAAGGAAACTTTGGATAAAGTATGGATGTTAATACTGACCTATAATACAAGAAAGTCTTAGAACAGAGTGCATATTAACAAGTTGAGATAGGTGCACGTAGAAAAAATATGCATTAATAGGTGTAACTTGGTAGTCTGGATTTTCGAGTTAAAAGCGATGTCCATTCATTTGTATAGATCTGATCTCTAATAAAATATCTCATTGCTTAATCGTTTGAGTGTTTGTGTATATGTCTTATATTAGATAAATAAAAATGATATATAAAGTTGAGAATGGAACGCTTTGGCTAAGTACGTAATCAACCAAACTGTGAGCGGACGGGTTAAATAATGGTATACTCGGTGCCTGTAACCATCGATGCCTTAAAAAACCGATATCATAGTAGTTGAACCCCAATCGATTGGTTCTTAAGTTTTCGAATCTTGTGGACAAGTTTTGTGGAGGTTTTTGTTGGTAGCTAGCTGGATTGTCGAGAGGATCCACCATGAAAGAAAAGCTCTTCAACTTTGTGATGGTGGTGGTGAGCTAGGGGGTCAAGTTGTAGTCTGTAAATTAAGGGCCCCTTCTCAGGTGAAGTTGGGTTTGGTTGGAAAATATGCCATGGAATGTGGTGACTGCTAGCAAACACAAAACAACATCTACGGCTCTCTTTTCCACTTTCGAGCTCGGAATAAGAAAGATAAGAGACAAACTTTGACAACAATATCAGCAAGTAATCTATATATTTCTTTCTATACAGGAAATAAATTAAAATTTGAGCTGAAAGAATCAGGGCACAAACACAAAACAGGCCACGCAAGGTAAAGTCGTCTATCATTTATCAAAAAAACAAAGTTGCAATTTCAGCAGTATGTGATTGCATTATTTGCTCGAACGCTTGCACTTTTTCTTTTTCAGTGATGTCTTGCAATCTACGCTATCGACTAGTGCATTTCTTTGGTTTGGATTCAATCTTTCGGTCATGATATTGAAGGAGCCGTTCTTTTGTGTAAGAGGGGGAACCGTTCTTTTCCTCCCACTTTCGTTTGAATGAACCTTGAAGCGCAATGCTTACATGTATCAATCTATGAAGAGGTCATCCAAAACCCTTAAATGCTAAACTTCACAACTAGCAACGTAAATATCATCTTATATGTTACAAATAATTTCATGAAAAAAATTAAAAAGGAGTAATTAATATGTTTCTGCAAGTAAAAACACAAGGACAAGTCAAGGTGTTTACATATATATATATATATATATATATACTTATACAAGACAAGTCATCTCCATTTCATGTCATTTTCAATATTTTTTTTAAAGATACTTATACTTATCTATTACAATGTCTATCGTTCTTTTCTAAAACACCAACAATATAAAGCTGCATAGTTTCTTCTTTTTTTATGTCACATTCCTTTCATATCCTAATTTATGACACATGAACCAAACAAAAACCATTGATCGATGTTTTTTTCCCCTCTTGGGACGTGTTCTTTAACTTAGAATGATAATGTTCAATTAACTTACGTACGAAACAATCCTATTTGAGTGCAAAAAGACCTTCTATAATTGAACCGAGTGAAGTCATCTAATTCCAAGAACTTTGATAAAGAGAACTATGATTGAAGAAAAATTGAAATAATCTACTCGAAAATGTTCTAGTCAAAGTTTCATTCCTCCAAACCTTTTGATATTACACTTTACATTGAACAGTCAATTGAAGCCGGTGCTTTGCAGATTTTTCCTGTGATATCCATGTATCTAATCAACTAAAAGTATTCACCATGCAAAGACATGAATGCCTGCTTGCTTTTCATGGAAAGCGAATTGAGAATGAATGTGAAAAACTTTTCAATTTTTCAAACAAAAAAAAGAATAAATTATTCGAAACAAACAAAAAACGAGTTTACAAATTGAGAATGGAAATTATTATTTAATTTTTCACTTTTTAGAGAATTGAAAATATATCAAAATGGTTGTTTTTCAAAATTTCAGTACAAAAAAAAATAAAAAATAAACGACTTGTTCGGTTCATCTAATAGTTTATGGTTATTCTTTTTAATATTTTCAATTTAAGTCAAATAAGACCCTTGTTTTTTATTTCTTAAAAAAGTGTATCTAAAAGGGATATTTTCGTACTTTTTCATGAAAAAAATCTTTAGGATAAATAAGAAAATTAGAGGAAAAAAAAACTATTTTATAAAAAATAAACACAACTTAAATGTTCAATTGAAAAAAAGAAAAGCATCCTATGTTTTTTTTTTAAATCTAATCACACGGTGGCTGATTGACTCCTCTGAGATCAAGCGGAATATTTAGCCATTGATTGTTGATCTCTTCTGTTTCGACGACAAGTAGGTAGTAGAGACGTTGATGATCACTATAAAGAAATGGCGAGGATAAAAAGTGATTTTCTTCTTATCATTTTGGTCGAGTGAAAAATTGTTGCGACAGACTTCCATGAAGATTATGGCCTACTGGGTTAAATGATCACGACTATCTTTATTTCTCCTTATGTGCTTTCTACACGAATGGAGTTTCTTTCCATAAAGATGCAAGCAGGGAAGAACTTTGTGAAGTTAGACCAAAATAGTTCATCTTTTCAATGATAAACACAGCAACATCTGTTTTGGACAGAATTGCATGCATGCCCTCTCTGTTGAGACGTTAAGATGTTAAAATCTAAAAGTGATCAAGATAATGTTAAAAGTATCTAATTAATCTTTACATGTTTGCAAGATAGCTAGCCAAGGAAATGATTGATTTAAACTATATGTTAAGTCGTGCATATGTATTACTTTATATATATAAACTTTAATTTTGAATAGGTTACATAAAAGCTCCAATATGTAAATATTCCAAACAAGTACATAATCGCAAAATTGACAGTTTGGCTGACAGCAGCTGAGCGTGAGTAAAGTTAGATACATTGGACTTCAAAGGGAAAGAAAAAGAACAGCAATACATTTGAAGAGGACAAATTTGAATATGAGAATTGAACTTTTTGAGAATTTTTGGGGCCATAGCCCCCTCATCGGAGGTTGATGCGCCGCCCCAGGTGGCTGAAATGAGCGGTGATAGCATAGTTGGCTCTCATAGTAATTTTCTCCTAGATTGAGCAGAGTGTACAGCACTCCAGTCTATGCCTTTGTGGATTGGCTTGTCCATGGTTTTGACTTCTGAGAACAATCTAGCTCCAAACTGTAGCAATTCTGCCTTTGGATCGAAGGATAATGCTTGCCTTTGGATGGGAGGAGAATTGTGGTTCGAAGCGCACAAACTCGTACATGAGATGGAGATTGTTGAGCGCTTTTATGAGAGTGAAAAATCTTATATTGGTAAGTAATTTTAAAAGTAATGAGGTAAATGTATATCATATATTTAATATAAAATTATTATTAAGATTTTATTAAATATAATAAATTTTTGGATTATGATAATCATTTGACCACATAAAATAGTATATATAAATTATTATTCAAAACTAAAAGGACTAATAAAATTATAAAAAAAAATATCCAGAGATTAAGCAATCAATTATTCTATATATAAATTAAATCATCACAAATCAGATATGCATTTATAAAGATTTCAAGCTCAAAAGAACTCGTAAATGGCGTGATGATAGACGAACATAATAAAAAACTTCATTTAACATCTTAAATGTTTAGAAGTGATTCCTGAAACGTTTCGACCTTGTGAAAGATTGTAACACTGAAGTTCCCCATACGGTGGAAAAGAAGAAGAAGAAATTATTAGTATTAACTGAACCATTTAAGAAAAAGAAAGGAAAACGATAATCATTTAACATCTTAAATTTTTTTTGTTTTGATTTTTTTAATTAGTTTGATATTTTATTGGTTCTTGATTTTATAAGTGTTTATTTTAAATAAAAAAAATTATATACAAAAAGATTATTAAATTTAATTGAATATATCACTTGAATCTCAAATTTAATTAATTAACTTTGGCTAGGTAGGCATTGAGATTGATAATTTTTTTAAATAGTTTTTAATTTATTTAATTAGATGTATGTATAAACTTTTAAATTTCATTTTAAATTTTTTTATATACAAAAACACCTCGTAAAAATTAATGTATATACTTTTTTTTAAAAAACAAATTTGATTCATGGGCAAAACACTTTTGTTTTTAAAAAATTTGATTCATGTGCAAAACACAAGATAAATAGCTAATTTTTTTTTAGGATAATATGATGAAGTATTTTTGTGCTCAATAACTTTTCTCTATTTAAATCAATATATCGATGGGCCTTTTAACATGACATTGTCATGTAAAATGATTATTGAGAGATGAATTAATGAAGCTAATGAAGATCTTGAACATGATTTTCTCATGTGCTTGATTCCAAATACTTAGTGGGTGTTGGCTATTGTATTTTTATTTGTGTTTGACTTCATTTTCAAAGTGTATTTGGCATGAAAAAAATTAAATTAATAGTATTTTAAATGTTTTTTTAGATATTTTTAATATGTTGATAATGAAAAAAAATTAAAAAAATATTTTAATTTATTTTCAAGAAAATAATACTTTTAAAAGCGCTATATATCACAATACAAAATACAAATTTAGCAAACTTCATTTAAAATTTTCTTATAATAAAAATCAATTCAAACTAATAACAAACTTGATAATAATTATATTACCATAGGTAGGTGGATGGAATTAGCTTTGAAGCCAGGGTTCATCTTGATTCTTTATTTTTTTTTTTGAGTTTATTATTTACCTAAAGAAGTCCGGATGCATGTGCTTAACTTTAATGAAATTGTTCTGGACTAGAAGTACAGATGTCGTAATATTAGATCATCACATCAGCCTGAAGAAACATGGACGTTCCTCCACATATACTATCTGGATGCTTATCCTAATTAGTCATAACTCCATTAATAGAATCATCATAATTAATATTCTTTTTAACTTTGGATTTGGTACTAACTTTATGCGCGTGGGGATAAAAATAAAGTGATTAATTTCTCGAAAACAATCAAGTTTTCTGCATTGGTTAATGTTTGTTGTCTAATCACCAATCACTCGTTGATCCGATTAGCTAACAACATATTAGTATTCTATTTTCTTTTAATTCAATTGAGTCCCATTGTACCTAAGAAAACATTAAAGAAGAGAGAGATTGAGTTCATTTATCCAGTCAGATCAAAAGCAAATATCCATAATATGACTTAAGAACTTGTTATAGGTTTCCTGGTTAGATACTAGTATAAAGTTTTAATTTTGGTGACTAATAAGAAAACATGTTCCATAAGGAAGTGCTTGCTACGATGGACTACACATAATAATTTTGATGGACTACACATAATAATTTTGTTATGAAGTTATTAGATATACTGGATAATATAAAAATTAAATTTTATCTTATTGAATTTTGTCTTGTTTGGTGAGCTATTATAATGAAAAAATTTTCTTTCTCTATTAAAGAAAATAGAATAAGCTTGTCTAATTATCTGTATAATAATTAACTCAAGTAAATCTAAATTAATATAAAGATAAAAATAATTATTATCATAATTTAAAAAACAAACTCAGGAGTCGATCCAGAATAAGACTTATGTTATAGATTGGGTTGACATTTGATTTAAATTAATAAAAAGATAAAAATAATTATTATTATAATTTTAAAACTTGACGTGGGGGTCTACCCAGGACAAGGTCTAGGTTACGAGTCTAATTAACTATTGACTCGGGTTAATGTAAGAATAAAAATATAGTTATTATTATATTTTTAAAATTCAATTAGATGATTGACCCTAGACAAGGCCTGCATCATGATTCTATTTGATTATTGACCTGGGTTAACGTAAATATAAAAATAGTTATTATTATAATTTTAAAACTCATTTAGAGTATCGATCCGGGGCAAGGCCAAAGTCACATGTCAAACTGATCATTGACCTGGGTTAACATAAAGTTAGAAGTAATTATTATCACAATTTTAAAATTTAATTGGGAGGTTGACGTAGGTCAAAATCAAAGTCACAAGTCAAGAGGGTCAACTTGAATTGACTTAATTGTTTTTTTTTTAATTTAAATCGGTCCAAGTTGACCTAAATTAAAAAAAATCCAAGTAACCTCGTTTTAACATAAAAAATCAAAAAAATAAAATAGATTTTTTGTTGGTGTTTTATCTTAGATTGATTAGATTGCAGGTCAACTAAGATTTTTGATTGAGTTACGTTGAAATAATTTTGTCTCTATTTTTTTTTTAACTAGAACCAATTCAAGCCATTGTCCAAGTCTTTTAAAGTGTTTAATAAATATAAAATAAAATAAATTATTCAATCCAATTCAATTAATATTGTACAGCATATTAAACAATCAAATTAATAGCTTAAAATCATTGAATTTAGCTTAAATAATTCATACTTTAGTTCAAAAATATAGTTGTAAGACCTGATCTAAAATATAGTTATAAGACCTAATATAGATTAAGATTTGAATTGTCAATTTATTAAACCAACTTAAAAATTAACTTGGCTAAATCTCATTTAAATTTGATCAACTAGATTTAATTAGATTAATATATAATATGATTTAGAATAAAATTTAACCTGGATTAGAATCCTTGCCGACAGATTACTGAGTTTGCCTAGCCGAAAATTTAATTAGATTAACATTTAATTCGGTTGAGAATAAAATTTAACTTGGATTAAAATTGTTGCCGACAGATTACCGAGTTTGCCTACCAGAAAAAAAGTTTAACAGCAATACTAAAGCATGTGGTGGACCCAAAATCTCTTAAATAAGATGCGTGTCTGTTTCTTTTTCTTTTTTTTAAGCTAAATTTATGACCCATCCAGACATTGTACTTCTTTTATGTGGATTGGAGGATCACCTCTAGACCACGAATGAAGGAATGATTACGTATATTAGCTTGAGAATATAAGTGGAGGACAGCATAATCACCAATTAACCATCTATTTTTTCACGTTTGATAAAATATTTTATTTTTCAAAGCTCAAAGAGGTGTTCTTGCATGATTGACAATCACAGAAGTCATTTCAGGGATTTCTTAGGAGAGAAAAAGTCAATTTAACAAGGGGTAAAAACGTGTAATGTTTTAGGTTTTTGTTTCGAGAATTCGATTCCAACTTTCTTTGATACTAATATATTTTCCTGCAGCTTCATTAATCAGATGATGACTACAATTGTATTTACTCACTAGTTTTATGGATTAGCTGCCATCATCCCAAATTTATACCTCACCAGTACTGCAACAAGAAACTGATATGCTGATATTAATGTTGAGAAGTATTAAAATGATGATCATATGTACAGAAGTTAAACAGCATGTATAACCCCTTTCAAGCAATGATGTTAGCAGTAGAAATTCCCTACCAGGTACTATCAAATTCATCTGTATTCCACCACTTGAGATTCATGAATGTCTCAAAAGCAGTCCATTGGAGCAAATTGATATTGGAAACTTCTTACAACATTGTATGAATGGAGAGTTATGCTGTGTATCCCAAAAACAATAGATAATCTATTGTATGAATGGTGGGAACTTGCAACTAGAAAGATGCAGAAGAAGTTTTGGCGGGCCTTGTAATTTGGAGTGGCTTAGGGAATTTACCTCATATGTAATCAAGTTGTTTTTAACGCCAAAACAATAGAATGGGATGCAATCTTTGGCGTGATTTTTTGTTGTATATTTTGTTGGATAAAGATTAGCAAGTCTGATTTTTCAGCATACACAGAAATTGACTTCATTCGCAATGCTAAAAGCATTCATCTCTAGACAAACACAGATAAAAAACGCGTAAGAAATAAAGTTTAGATTCTGATAATACTAGTATATATATTGTAATTGGATTTATTTCCAATTTTTTATTTTATATTCTTTAACTCATTATATTCTCCTGGTCAGAATGGTTATTTCATTAATAAATCAATGAATTATTATAAAAAATAAATAAATAAACTTTTCACAACATGAAAGAAACTGAACATCTTAAAAGATGCCCCAACAACCCAATAAGCTGTAGTCCTGTATTTAACAACGTAACTCTATTGATAATGTCAGATTCCACTGCAAGTCCCCCTCACAAGTTAATGAACGGACCGATCACTGGAATTCCTTCACTTTAGGCAAGATTAGCAAGAGGTTAAGGAAAAGTTAGTGGAATCCATTCACAGAACCATAACATTAAAGAAAATACAGTTTATTCATTAGTGATGTTAGTCATTAGCACAACAAAGGTCATTGACAAAGAAATAATGTGTATAATATGTTGAATATGCATGGAATGTGTACTAGTCAATGCAAATAGACAAGATCTTTAGAAGTTGAGAAATATACATGGCATGCAATTAATCCTCTTTTCTTCAGCTTTTTGATGGGACAAGTACTAGTGCACACTTCTTCTTCTTCTTTTCCCCAAAGATTTGTGGAGAAAACCATCTTTGCTTAAAGCAAACGGCAACATTTTTCCACATATCCACCTTTTGTTGTCCAAATTGCATCAAATAAATTTTAAAAATCCAAGTTCTGCTTCTTCTCAGATACCCACGTCACATGAGCAAAAGTTCATTGAATTAATGAGACAAATAGTGAAGGATCATCGAAGCTGTAAGCAGAAAAGATCTGAAATGAAAAGAGAAAAATATATGTATAATATGTGTATGTGCATGCATCATGGAATTCATGAAATATTATATCATTTGGGAGAGACAGAGAGAGTGCTTTCTTTCTTTCTCTCTTGCTCATTTCTTTATCTGAGCAGGATTCTATCTCTATCGAAAAAACTTCTCTAGTTCATAGAAATGGAGCTCTGGAACTGATGGGAGCCAACCTTGAACTCTACTTAAAGTTTATTAGGTTATATATATATATAACATTTTGACGTTTTTATAGAATACAAAATTGGCCTCTTAGAAAGAAAATTTACTCGGTACCTTTTAGAAACACAACTTTAAAATATATACACATATTCTATATGTGAATAAGTTTTTCCATGTCAATGTATCCTCCCCGACTCCCCTCCCCTCCTCCTCCCCGGCCGGCTAAACATAAAATTTCTTGTTCTATTCTTGTTAGTTCGGATGTGGATTGTTTTTCTAGGACATGACGAGTTACATGTTTAATTTTAGTATGCAAGAGCTTATATATATATATATATATATATATATAAACAAAGACAAAGGTTTTAGGCCGCCTTCTATTGGATTGTAATATGTGACCTCCCTCATCAAGTGCAAGAGGTGAGATCAACAAGTTCAGCCCAGCAAGAAATTGAGTAGAACCACAGTAGTGAAATATAAAAATCCCATTTTCTAAAATGCACTTCATTCTAAATGATAATCTTTAATCTGCAAGATAAACGATTTTATGATTTTATCTGCGATTTTAGAGGAGGGTTTTTTTGGTCAAAATTGAGTTTAAATGTGTTTAAAAAATGTGTATGATGTTAAAAAATTATTAAATTTGTATTTTTAATGTTTGTTTTTATAATTTTAATATATTAGTATTAAAAATTAAAAAATACATTTAAAATATTTTTAAATAAAAAATATTTTAAAAAATCACTGTACAACACAATATTAAACACTTGCAATAAAAAAGCAGGCATACAGAACTCTTAGAGCAGTGCAACAAAAAGAAGGCCTGGAGAATCAAGCACTGCTTAAAGGGCAACATAATTGGACCATCAAAAAGGGATGGGACAGTCTTCTTATGGCTGCTAGTAATATGTCGCACTAACCATGATATTTATTAATTTGTTAGCAGTTTAAAATAATAATAATAATAATAATAATAAGTGATCGTGACATATAACAAATATTATTAATTCTTGTCAAGAGGATAATTTAGAGCATAATAATATTTTAAGAGAGAGGTGCCTTTTGATGGTTTATTGTACTTCATTCCAGTTAAAATAATATGTGATGATGATCTTATATCTCTTAGTCATCCAATGAAGAGAATTTACAGCCAATGCCATCAATTGCAGTTGTTATAATGGATTTGTGAGAACTGCATAAGGAAGGGAAGGTAGTGTTTGATATTATGATTATATTGATTGTTTTTAAAGTTATTTTTGTTTAAAAATATATTTTTTATTTTTTAAAAATTTATTTTTAATATCAGCACATTAAAATAATTTAAAAATAAAAATTTAATTTTAAACAAAAAATAATTTATAAAACATCATTTGGGCTATGTTTTCAAATGGTATCTAAATATACAAGAAAGTGTGATGTTATATTGACTTTTTATAAATATAATAATTCTATAAAAAAAATTTATAATGCTATAAAAATAACTAATGATATTCTATTAATTATTCATTGAACCCACCTTAAAGGAAAAAATAGATATATATATATATATATAGAAAAAGAAATGAAACTCAAGACTTATTAAAAGTGATAAAAACATTTTTATCTAAGATTTTTTTTCTAGTTATGTTTTTTTAAAATATTATTTACTATATATATATATATATATATATATATGCTTGTCACTAAGCTTCTTGAAAAATTCTAGTTTGCTGAGGGCTTAAACGAGAGGGCTGGAAAGGCTATTCTCAATGGACAATAATCCCTGCCATTTTATTGTAGACTAGCCTTCCCTGTCGCTCGCGTCTGGTGGCAACCATGTCTTTCTTTTAACGGCAAGTTATCCATCCTTGTTGTTTGGGCTAGGCCCAATCCATAAGCAATTATCCATGCTGTTTATCTGCAAGCTATCCATTCCATGAATGCACAGCTATGAGCTATATACGTTGCTTGGGCTTGGCCCAAACTAGGGCTATCTATCAGAGCTTTTAGGCTAGGCCCAAATGACAAGAATTTTTTTTTTATATATAATATATCAGGATCCGAAGATAGATGTGATTCTCATTTATATTTTCGATATATTGTTTTTTATTTTATTAAAAAATTAAATCATATTAATTTCAATTATATATGGTGATGTGATTCTCATTTATATTTTCGATATATTGTTTTTTATTTTATTAAAAAATTAAATCATATTAATTTTAATAATATTTGGTGATGTGATTCTCATTTATATTTTCGATATATTGTTTTTTATTTTATTAAAAAATTAAATCATATTAATTTTAATAATATTTGGTTGGTATCATATAACAGCTATGTATGTTGTTTCTGTTTTTAACAGCTATGTATGTTGTTTCTGTTTTTAAAATGCTTTCTGTTTGGAAATATATAGAAATATTTTTTTAATTTTTTAAAATTTATTTTTAATTTCAACAGAATTTAAAATTATAAAAATAAATATTTTTAAAATATAAAAATAAAAACTCGCAGTCATTGAAAAACAAAAGCACAACGCCACTCGAGAAACACGGGTTCACGATGCCATCGACAAAGCCTGTCCTTTAAGAGGGGCGGGGATTTCTTTGTCGTATCCGTATAGTGGGTTCCACAAAGTTAACGTTTGTGCAACACCAAACACAGTCTTGGCTTGGAGTGGGTTGTCATGCTACATTCTCATATTTTTGCTTGCATAGAGATTAAGCTCTGTTCTATAATTCATTATAAAAATTACATCTTTGTGATTTTATTTTTAAGAAACTGACAGAATTTGAATGCTTATTGTAGCCATGGTTGATCGAAAACTAAACTAACTAAAAAAGAGTTGGATTATTACATGGATTGTTTGATTAATCTGAATTAAAAAAATAGTGTTCATGAATCAAGTTTATTTAAATTAATTAAGTAACTAAAAACTCGCTAATTAAACATTATCAAGTCAATAATTATCCGGTTTTACTAGAATATTAATCCATATAAAACTATGTATTTCAAGTTTTCGACTAAATTCACTAAGACACACTGAATTTAACAAATATAATTATACCAATAATAATATTGTATTTCACACCTATCTACGCATAACAATCTTGATGTTAATTATTAGAAGAGCACATTGGTACCAGATTTATCCCTTTTAAAATTAAAATGCATAATGATTTAAAACATTTAAAGTTAGATTATGATGAATTAAGTCTATCGAGAAGTCATGGCAAGAGTGGTTGACCGGCAAGTAGAAAACCAGCGCACTCCCGTTATAAAGGACACATCCATCCTACGCTACCAGCCATAACGATTCCGATAACAACATTCGGAAAGGAAGCTATACTAGCCATGGCATCCAACAAGAAAATTGTCGATGAAGTTCCTGGTTGGATTCGAGTTTACGACGATGGAACTGTGGACCGAACTTGGACGGGTACACCAGAGATGGAGCCCTTGTTGAAACCAGTCTCACCCCACGAAGAATTCATAAATGGGGTGGCTGTTCGTGACCAAATTATCGATCCGAAAACAGGCCTTGCAGTCCGAATTTATGTCCCAGAAATGAAAAGCAATGTCCAAACCAAAGCTAAGATACCATTGATCCTTCATCTTCACGGTGGCGGCTATTGCGTATGCCAACCTGACTGGAGCTTATACTACCACTTCTGTACACGACTGGTGAGCTCGGTTCAAGCTATTTTGGTCTCCGTCTACTTTAGGCTGGCCCCCGAACATCGGCTCCCAGTTGCCGTGGAGGATTCTTATGCTGCGTTGCTCTGGCTCCGTGCCAATGCTCGCGGCGAATTATCTGATCAATGGCTCACGAGCTATGCTGATTTTAATCGAGTGTTTCTGGTCGGGGATAGCTCCGGTGGGAATTTAGTTCATCAAGTAGCAGCTCAAGCAGGGTTCGATGATATTGAGCCTTTAAAGCTAAGAGGCGGGATAGCCATACAACCTGGCTTCATATCTGACAAGCCGAGTAAGTCATATTTGGAAATACCTGAAAATCCATTATCAACAAGAGAAATGATGAAAAAGTTCACGTCATTGGCCGTGCCTATTGGTAGCACTGGGGAGCACCCGATTGTGTGGCCATTAGGTCCTCAAGCACCACCACTAACCACTCTGAAACTTCCACCTATGCTCGTTGTGGTGGCGGAGATGGATTTACTTCGAGACTATGAATTAGAATATTGCGAGGAGATGAAGAAAGCTGGCAAAGAAGTAGAGGTTTTTATGAATTATGGAATGAGTCACAGCTTCCAGTTTAATAAGCTTGCCATTGACATGGATCCAGAGATAGCTAACCAAACTAATAAGATGGTTGAGGTGATTGTAAGTTTTATCAATAGGAGCTGAGGGTATTGATCATGATATTTTCGCTTCCATTTTCATTGCTACATGGTCATTTTGCCATGTTACATGTTGCAAAAATGCCTAGCAATTCTATCTTTTTAGTATTGCTGCTTGATCTTTTCCTGTCTTTGAATTGAAAATCATTTAACATGTTATTTGATGGATTTATTTTTGGCAAGTGAATATTATAGGATAATTGGCGATTTTTTGTGAAATACAATTACATTATTTTATTTTTTTGAAAAAAAAGCCTATTGCAATATTATCCTCATATTTTCTTAATTCTAACCTAACAATCTCTTACTTTATGTCTCCATAGGCCAATATATATATATATTCCATCCCACTCTGTTCCTATTTAAACGATTTTGTTTAATTAAGCCTTCGAGGTAACACTACAGCAAGGAATTAATTGTTTAGGATCTTAAGTGCAAGTGGAGATAAAAATGTTGGGAAATTTGCTTATTACCCTTCATTGAATATACTACAGTTTAGCAGCAGGAGGCTGTCTCAGAAGATGCTTTCTCACACCAGGAATGTGAACGCTTTTGATGTAATGCTCCCAATTTATGCTTTCTATATCGAAATTGAACTTCTTCCTCTCTTCACTGGACATGTCTTCAATCAATCTCTTCGTATTTCTAACGTCGAACCTGACGAGAAACCATAGATTAATTCCCAAACTTTGGTTAGCTTTTAACATCATAACAAAACAAAAGCCTCGTTTTGTAATGTTGTGCTAGTAATTTGAGCATTTTCTTTCAAACTTTTATAAGTAGAACGGTTCGGTAAGAAACTTGTTTTAAATATGTTCATGTTTAGTATATGATTATGTGAAAAGTAAAGCCCTTACCTTCCTTTATAAAACATATAGGGCTTGTATAAATTAGCAATCCGCATAAATCTATGCACTGTGTCGAAACATGCCAAATGCATTCGAAGATAACGCTTGGGATCCGACATGTACACATTATCATCAGGCGAAAGTCCACTTCGTTGCGCTACTTCATTCTTTATGAAATCGGTAAAGCTATCCATCGAGACCAAAAACTTCATGGGACGGATAGCAATCTTCTTCCCTTTTGAGTCTAATAATGGTGAAGAAGAGAAATAATCATATGCGTAGTTGAAGGCATCCTTAAACGAATGCGGATTTGCCACGGATGTCGCGACGTGGTAAACATGTAGTTCTGGTTTTCCATCAATCCCATGCTTTGCTAAGGCTGTCAAAGTTGCATTCACTACCATGTCCATAGGAACCTACGATAAATATTGTTATCAAAATATGAAAAAGAACAAAAAACTAACGTGGGTTGGAGAATATATATACATACATATATATATATATATATAGTTACTTACAGTATCTGCAATTGTATCAGGGTCTCCGACAAAACCTGGCAGCTGACATTGTCCATAAGCTGCTAAGATTGGCACCCTGTTGTTTTCTCGTTACATATCAAGAAATTGACTCATGGAGCACTTAAGAACTGATTAGAAATACACAAGTGGAGTAATTTACTTAGAGACAACAGAATGTCAAAAAATGGAAGCATACTTGTATCCTTGGATCCATCCGGGAAAAGGTTCTCTGTAGGTGCTCTCAATCAAGCTTGGACGGATGATGACAGTAGGTATGCTTGATCTCATGCTATCTATTAGCATCTCTCCCATTGCCTTGGTCATTTCATAAGTGCTGCACCATCCATGGATTCTTGCCCTATATGAACAACCAGTAGTGACTTGAGAACAGTCCTATATATATGTTTTATTCATGTTTTTGTAAGAAAATTCATGATCTGATATTATCTGTCATGTAAGAACTTCTTAGTTATGACTCTATATAGATGCATGAGGTCCTAAAAATGATTCCTTTTTCACTTTCTATACTTTCTTTAATGGTCATGTATATCAAGTTGCAAGCCTTGTACATGCTTTAAATAGTTGTGTGCTCTGCATTGCAGGGGTTAATCTTCTATGTACTTTAAATAGTTGTATGCCCAGCATTGCGGGATGATATAACTTTAGTCATTCGATTATTCATATAAAATTAATTATTTAGTAATTCCACTATATGGCTATACCTTTTTTTTTTATGTGTTATTATAGTTGTTATAATTATGTACATTTGAATAAAATTATTAACAAATCACGTACCCATAAAAATATTTAACCTTAATTTAATATTTTTTTTATAGTTTTTTCCCCCTAACTTGGTATGATTTAAAAAAAATTAATTGAGATTAAATTTAGAAAATTTTCTTCCGAAACTAATATCAAAAGGTAGTGAAAGTTTTTTAAAACTATATAATATAATCTATTTTCTCAAAGCACTTTAAATTTAAATTTTTAATTATAGCTTATTTTTTAAGAAAAATACCATTGTATTCGTTTGTTTTCTTATTATCAAGAAAAATATTGTAATAAAAAGATAATAAAGAATCATATTGTACATAAGTGATCTCCTCTAGTATCATAAGCCTTTGAATAGCTTGAATGATCTTGATATTTATTGATATCTAGGTTAAGAGATAGTTTCTAGATTTTTATGCTTTTATTTTTTACAAAAAATAAACTTATATCAACAAATTGTTATTCAAAGTATTTTATTACGATACTTCTCATATTATTTTTTTCAACTTGATATTAATATTTTTATTTTTATTATTTTTATCAACATTCATGGCAAGATGAAAACAGTATATCTACTTAATTTTTTAATAAATATAAAATTTTATTGGTTAGATTTTATTGATGCATACGCATTTTATATGTCATTATCATATCACCCTTATCATTATAAATTGCATACATTTTAATAATTTTACATGAGAAAAAAAAAAGAGAAAATTTTATATTGTAAACTTGATATATATATGTGTGTGTGTGTATAATTTTGATGAATTCAAGAAAAATGTTATAGTTGCACTGTATGTATAAAATAGAAGATAGATGGGAACCTCTTGGCGCCTTTAAATGCATGGAAAGGACAATCTACGAATAAAGAACAATTTTCGAATAGTCTAATCTTATACGTACTTTAATGTTCTTCAATATTAATTGATTTACTTTTTCAAATTGAGGAATATCAACTTTCACATGTCTTCATCCAATTAAAGGACTCTCTAGTATTAAATTCCTCATTTTAGTGACGGTTAACAGATAGATATTACATTGCATCTCATTGGGGTTTAATGGAAGAAATTGAATGTCTAGCTGGGGCTCATCCACTGCCTAAATCTAATGAATATAGGGTTAGATTGACGGATTCTGTCTCACTGGAGCTCATCCACTGCCTAAATCTAACGAATATAGGGTTAGATTGATGGATTTTGCGTCTCTGGGGCTCGACTGCCAATTTGACACAAACATAAAGTAGGTGCTCAAAGGGATTAAATCAATACCTTTCCATTCCCAACTCTCTCATGATTCGATCTGCATTTCTGTCAATAGATTCGACTGCAACAGAAGCCAACTTGATTTCAGCATCGATATCCAAAAAGGGGACAGAGATTTCTTGAGCTTTTGAGGTGATTGTGTCTCTCATTGCGGTCCTTTGTTCCAAGCAGAAAGGCTTCTCAAAGAATACTCCTTGTCTTGTCCCATTAACATAAGCTGTGTAATACATAATATGGTATTTACTCCCTTGATGCAGTTATTAATTAATAAGATTATAAGAATAATCAAATGAGGCCATTGATCTCCATTTGTACGTACCAGATGAGACATGCAAGAAAAGTCCAAGTTTCTTGCATTTCTTCCCAAATTCCAAGACACGAGCAGGCCCTTTCGTGTTTATGTTGATAGCAACATCGTACCTACGTATTCATGTTCATGTAAATATATAAAAGTGAAACTAAATTTACTACAGTAACATATGAAATTGAAAAGAAAGAAAAAATAGTGAACATCTTCGATGGCTGGGAAGATAAGGCCATGAATTACATGGTACTTAATTTCTTAAACTTTACTAGACACAAAATTAAGAAAACTTAACCTTGTATCCCAAGTTGTCTTAGCTGCTGAGTTGATAATCACATCAATTTCTTTGGCAATTTCACTAGTTGTGTCAGCATCAATCCCTAAATTTGCTGAGCAAACATCCCCACACACCGGAACCAGCTTGCTCATCATAAAGGCTTCGTATGAACTTCCATGGATTGCTTTAAGGATCTTGAAAACTTCTGCATTTATGATCTAACTAAAATAGAGCAAGTCAAATTTCCTATCAAGAGTCTCTTCTATTGGAAATAAATCAAGAGTTTGGGGACTGAAAGTTTAATTTGGTTAAACAAGAAATGATATACAAAACATACTTCAATTTTCAATCTCTTCATTGTAGCTTCCTTGTCTTTCCCCTTGATCAAGAGAAACAACTTTCCCACATCAGGAATTGCTCTCAACATCTTTTCAACCAAAGCTAAAAAAGAGAGAGAGAGATTAAAAATACTCAGCAATATGGTTATAAGTTTTAAATTATCAAGAAATCATATAAAATTAAGAGATTAAAAAACGAGGGGGAGAAAATTATTAATGCGAGGTCCATTACTTACCTTTTCCAAGAAACCCAGTTGCCCCTGTGATGAAATAGTTCTTTCCTTGAAGAAACTCGACAATGCCAATGCCATCACATGGTGATGATCCTTGATCCATGGAGTGATTCGTCCTCTTGGACTTTTAGCAACAAGGCAATGCTATTGCGTTATTGTTTTTTGAAGCTGGGCTGAGAAAAAGGTGCCTCGAACTTGTTTGGAGGAGGATGGATTGCATTCAATACATAATGTTTAGATTAATTAACAAATTCCCATTGGTTTGCAGAATTAATTTCTTGAGTTCCAATATGAAAACAACAAAATTGTACCAAATGAAAAGGTGTGGGTTCAGAATCCTTTCGCTGGTGCTGGTGGGATCGACCACTCACAAGAATATCAGCTTTTTAATTTTTAATGATTTTTTTAATGACTAAAATATCCTTATTTTGTTTAGAATAAACTAGATAGCAGCCACGAGTCACTCGGCGGGGCCGGTCTTATTTTTTTCCCTGGTAAAAAATTAAATATTAAGGTAATATAAGTGTTTTTAAAAAAAAAAACATTAAAGGCTCGAGTAATTTAATAAATTTGATTAATTTAATAACTTAAATAAAATAAATAATTTTTTTAAAAAAATACAACTCACAGCAAATTAAATAAGAATTAAATGAATAGTAATTTATACTAAGTACAGAAAATATAAATTGAGTACTTAGTACAGAAAATAAATATAAATAGCGAGGGAATATAATGAAAATTTTCAGACAAAATAATACAGTTTGAGAAAGTGGCGTTTCAACCACAATTTGGAGGTGGCCTCTGAATAAAGTGTATTGTACGGACAGGCATCTTGAAAGTGGATGCCATTCCTTTAATAATTGAACATCAAATCTATCTCATATCCTGTGTCGAATACATGACAAAAATATAAATCTGTTGTTATGTTTTTTTATTTATTTGTTTAGGTAGTTTTTGAGATGAAAGTGTATTTCACATAAAAAAATATTTAAGTAATTGGCATTTTTAAATATTCTTTATAGTTTTGATATGTCAAAAATAAAAATAAAAAATATTTTAATAAATTTTTAAAATGATAAATATTTTTTTAAAAAATTACTCCGCTTTATAATATTAAATACAAAGTTAGCCTTAAATCTAAAAAATGGAGTGTTGGCGTATACAGAATAAGACATAGGTTTTGGTAGAAATTGAAGCAACTTGTGTTTAGCATCTAGGTAGATTACAAGTCCAAAATCTCAAAACTTGCATGTAACTATAGACATGTCCTTTTTCCCTTCAGTGAGGGCTTTATTCCTTGAATTGCACAATAACATATATCTTTAATCATGCCTTATAATCTAGAATATGGCCATCCCTAATTTAATTTCCGAGCCCATGCCTATCAATTTTCTTATAGCACTTGGATATTATGGGATAATAGGCCATTTTATATAGAAAAATAATCTTCTATGATATTTGATAGATAATGATGTGAAGATTAACTAATATATTAAAAGAGAATATGATTTTGTTCCAGTCATGGTTGATTGTATTAATGTTCACACACATTAGACTGTTTATTGAGCACATTTCACACAAAAACATAGCCCTATTCATTCGGTATTAATTTTGTTGTTTTTTTATTTTTAAGTACTAAATAGTAACTTTATTTTATGATGTTTTCGTGCTTTGTTCTAGTCCCCTGATTTTCTATTTATTGTCTTTTAGTCCCTCAACTTTTTTCAAAGAAGGGTGAAATTGAAAAGAAAGCAATAATAAATAAAACTATATAAATAAATATTACGAATAAAATTGCACCATTATTAAATTTGATATATAGCTATGAAAACATTTATATAGGATAAAAAGATACAGATTGAAATTGAGATTCCAAAAAACCTATTGAACTCCAAATCACCATAAATAAAATCCGTCTAAAAAAATCAAATCAATTTTTTTTCAAATTTGGATATGCTTTTCTTCGGCATTAAAAAAATTCTAAATTATTTCTATAGAACTCAAGTCTTTAAGATAAATTTATTGATATGGACTCAGAAGATAATTGATGAGATTATAGGTTTCATGAATAGGCATTAATTCGAGGGAAGTTTAGCAATATTAATTATGGAATAGATCAAATAATTAAGAGGATCATGTGTTTCTAAGAGGTGGTGTGCTCTATTCAATGTTAATGGCTATTTGCGCTGTTACAATACAAGATAAGAATTATCTGGTCAATCAGTGTGTGTTGTATGGTTTGGATCATCTGCCCAGCCTTGTAGAAAGAAGTTGGTTTTTCTTTTGGGCTGGTCCTAGCCTAGTTTTATTTTGGGCCCAAACCCAATTCATTATTATAATATATAATGTTATATGTTGTCTATTTTTTAGAAAAAAATCCCAAAAATTCTTTCAAAACAATTTGTGATTTTTGTCATGTATTTTTATACCATTTTGATTAATATTGATTTATATTTTTATACCATAAGAATACAAATCTAATATTAAAATACTTAAGTTTTCTTCAAGATGTTGCAAAAAATCAAAACAAAAAAAAAATCTTGTTTTCATGCATACAACCAAATATCTCAAAAAATCATATTGTATCTTCATATAACAAATGATTCAAAAATATATTTTAGCATGCATTTTAGCTTTAACAACTAGTTTATAAAAACCATGAGAACTAGATCAATATTTCAAAAATATCCAAAACATATTTTGTTTCCTTTTAGCATATAAAATTATAAATTTATACATAAGACGTATTCCTGTTATTAAAAAGATAGTTTTTTATGTATAGATTTTAGAGCTGTTAGGTTTTACCTAATAAGATAAAGATTTTCTTACTAAGAATAATTTTTCTTAAAACTTAAATAGATCAACAACTAGAAAACACAATAAGATTTTAGTTTTATCATACAATTAAATAATACAGCTTACCTTAGGTAGGGCGTATTTGGGGTGCTAATACCTTTTCTTTACCCAACCAGTCTCTATACTTAATCTCTGAAATCATTTAGGGTTCTTAGTAACTAAACACCATGCAGTGACTCTCATTCTTGATTTTCACAGATAAAATATAAGAATTTCTTGTTTATCCCATTTTCCCGATTACCTGACATATACTCAAGAGTTAATGATTACCGCGACACCATATACCTGCAATAATTATATTTATAATATTAATTATAATCAAAATAATAATTTTTTTTTTATTTTTCTTCTCTGCAAGGTATGCAAACTTAGCTGCACGAGTCTTTAACCTCTCGGAGGGTTTGCCGACCCCAGGTACATGTCAAAAGAGACTTAAGTGAGCAGGTCTGCATCCAACACACGATTCTATAGATTCGAGTAAGCAAGTCTGCAAATCGAGCACACGGGTCTGTAGCTAGGCGCGAGGGTTTGGCCTTAGCGCCTAGGGCATGGTAGCTCCAGCACCAAGTGTCTGTAACCTCATCATGCCCCACCAAAATTTGCATTTACTGTTTTCTCATAAACCATCATTTCAATGTCAAATGCATCCCAAAAAAACACACACAAATAACTTCACCTTCTCCCTGCAATCTTTGCAACTCTTTGTGGAAAAAGCAGCTTTGTCATTACATTGCTTCAATCAACCGTGCTTTGTGTTTAGGTAAATAGTAATAGGATACTTAGCTCTTTTAGTAAATTGTATATTTTTAATATTAATACTTTTAATTATAATAAAAATAATAATATTTATAATATAAATAGTAATATTTATCATATTAAAAATAATATTAAAATTTTATTATTATTTATAGTAATATTTTTTTTAAAAAAATTATTAATGATAATAATAACAATAATAATAATTATTATTATATTTTTTTTAATTTTCTTATTAGGAAGGTTTGTAGACCCAGAGGCACAAGCAAACCCTAGGTGCGCAGGCTGCAATCTCAGGCACATGGGCCTACAAACCCGCTCTCCTAGGTCTGCAGCCAGGTGAGCGAGTTTGGCCTTAGCGTTTAAGGATGGCAACTCCAGCGCCAAATGTCTATAGCAGTTGAATGTATATCTCATTTTATATTATGGAATATCTTGATTTTGCTTGCATAGACTTTTTAATTTATATTTTAGTTTTTTATATAAAAAAATACATTAAAACCATCTACATATCTAATATTTTTAAAAAATAACATGCTGCTAAATGCAAATTAAATGAATAGTAACTTATAGTAAAATACAAAGGTAAATAATTGTAGATGGGATTAATTGGGTAATTAGTATAAAAATAAAAATAAATGGTGAAATAATATATGATGATTTTTTTTTTGATAAAACAATAAAGTATTCTCAACCGAGACATTAATCAACAAACCAGATATTTCAGAAAGCAACGGACATTTACTAAAAGAAGGCAAGATAATTTTAAAATATTCTATTTCATAAAAAAAAAAAAACACTTTGGCGGTGGCCTCTGAATAAAGTGTATTGTGCGGACAGGCATCTTGAAAGTGAATGTTGTTCCTTTAATAATTGAACATGATATCTATCTCATATCATATGTCGAATACATGACAAAAATATAAATTTGTTGTATTATTTTTTTTATTTGTGTAGGTAGTTTTTGAGATTGCGAAAGTGTATTTCACATAAAAAAAGAATTTAATTAATTAATATTTAAAAAATAATTATAGTTTCGATATGTTAAAAATTAAAAACAATTATTTTAATATATTTTTAAATAAAAATTACTATAAAAAAAATACTATGTAGCACAATACTAAATACAAGATCTAAAAAATCGAGTGCTGGTGAAATCGTATCGGAATATCACATAGGATTTGGTAAAAATTTAAGTTGCTTGTGTTTAGCAAAGAAAATAATCAAAAAATATATAAAAAATATTAATTTAAAGTTAAAAAAATATAAAGTTAAAAAATTAAAAATATTTTTAAAATACAAAAATAAATAGAATCTTAATTTGTTTAGCATTCAGGTAAAATATTATAATTCTACAATCTCAGAACTTGCATGTAATTATAGACATGTCTTTTTTCCCTTCAGTGAGGGCTTTATTCCTTGAAATTGTACAATAACATATATCTTTAATTATGCCTTACAATCTAGAATATGGCCATCCCTAATTTAATTTCCGGACCCATGCCTATCAATTTCATTAAACCAATTGAATATTATAGGATAATAGGCCATTTTACATAGAAAAATAATGTTCTATGATGTTCATTCGGTAGTAATTTTGTTGTTTTTTACTTTTAAGGACTAAATAGTAACTTTATTTTATGATGTTTTCGGTCTTTGTTTTAGTCCCCTTATTTTATATTTATTTTCTTTTAGTCACTTAACTTTTTCCAGAGAGGAGTGAAATTAAAAAAAAAAAAAGACAGCAAATAAGGCTATATAAATAAATATCACAAATGGGATTGCACGATTATTAGATTTGATATGTAGCCATGAAAAGCTCATATAAGAGATAAGAGGATACATATTGAAATTGAGGTTCTAAAAAATCTATTAAACTTCAAAATACCATAAAATCGGTCAAAGGAAAAAAACCAAATAAAAAAACATCATAAGTTGTCATCACTAGAGATCATAGCCATGGATGATATTATATTTCCATGTAGGCACCAAACAAAATTAAATAAAACCTATCTAAATGAGAAAGAATGTAGAAAATTATTTATTTATTTATTAATTTATAATGTTTTTTTTTTTTTTTGGGAAACAAGCAGATGAATCCAAAAACTTTAAGCTCCATGTAAAGTGAGAGTATGCATGAAAATTACCATGCATATCGACACAGGAAGAGCGATACAAGACCTATGAACACAGCCAGCCTTACTTCTCAGAAAAGAAAAAACTCAGAAAGAGCAAGGAGAAAAGTTAAAAAAAAAAAAAAAAAAAACAATAAGGCATCTACTTTCATGAAAACGGCAGAACCTTGAGCGCCGGCTCAGCACCTCCGACGCTCAGTGAAGCATACTTACAAACTGGTGGTGCACGTAGGTCGAGTACATTACAAACCATGTAGTGCCAAATGGTGTCTCCATACTCATATAAATACATACGTGTATATATGTACTTCATTGTTTTAAAAAAGCATATCATGAAATTGCATCGCAAGGTTTTAAAATATGCCAAGTCGCAAGCTCAACGACTCGCATAGACCATTGCACGCTGCCTGCCGAATTCGTTTCTGCCTATGCAAGGCTGCCGCTGTCCATCGCTATCGAATTCTAGGCAATGTGCTTTCGTTGGCGCATCCCCGTGCCTAGAGCCTTAACAGCATCTACTTTTATGAAAACGGCAGAACCTTGAGCGCCGGCGCAGCACCTCCGACGCTCAGTGAAGCATACTTCCAAACTGGTGGTGCACGTAGGTCGAGTACATTACAAACCATATACTGCCAAATGGTGTCTTCATACTCATATAAATGCATACGTGTATATATGTACTTCATTGTTTAAAAAAAAGCATATCATGAAATTGCATCGCAAGGTTTCAAAATATAACATCAAACACAAAATACTTTTTTTAAATTTTTTTAAAACAACGGGTATCTTTCAGACTTCAGATTAAAAATGGTGTCTTCATATTCATATAAACCTCCGAGCTCCAACTCATACATGTTGGACCAACACCTTGACGTTATATACAAAATACAATTATGCATAAATATCAAATATATTGTAACGTACATCAATAATCATATTGCACTTAATTCACGTTACAAAAACAATATATATATATATATATATATATAAAGAGATGCGAATTGTTAAACTTCTATAGTACAAGTGAAATAGATATTTGAATTTAAAATGGCTACTATAATGATATTAAATGAAAAGGTCCTATGTTATGATATAAAAGATCACGTTAGTTCTTGCTTGTGAAATAAAGGAAAGGTACTTTAATTTTTTAAAAAATAATATAAATTATATTACAAAACTTCATTAACAGTTTAAATTTTTATTTTTAAATTGAAATGTTTATTTAATATAATATTAAAATTTTATTAACCAAATAATTATGAATTTAAATATTATCTTAGTATGAATTTATATAAATTTAAAATTAAAAAAATTATTTAAAAAATATATTAAAAATAATATAAAATATGAGCAACAAATTAAAATAGTGGATTGAGATTTGATTTTTGGTTGGCACACATGCTGAACAACAAATGGTGGTTTCCAAAGTTAAATACAAAATAAATTAAGGACACACAAATGGAAGCATACCTCTTTCCTTTCGTGTCCACTAACCATCCATATATATTTTGCTTCTTTGATATTTTCCTGGGTTGATGTTGATTCCTGATATATATATATATTTTGCTTCTTTGATATTTTCCTGGGTTGATGTTGATTCCTGATATATATATATATATATATATATAGGGGCGGAGTAAGAAAAAAAAATTAAGGAGGGCCAAGTTAAAAGAGTTATTTTAAAAGGATTAAAATTTTAATTATTTTATATAAGGGAGGGGCTGGAAAAAAATTTCCTTGCAGGGGCCGGGGCCCCTGCCAGCCCCCCCCTCCCTCCGCCACTGTATATATATATATATATATGAAAATATCAAAACCAAATCTAAGGAAGCACAATTACTAGTGTGAAAGCTTCGAAACTTTATATCTTTTCAGCCAGCAGCATTAGGCTACGTATTTTATATAGCAATTCGATCCTGTATTTTCCATCTATAAAAGCATCTATAATGGAGAAGCTAAATGGAAAGTTAAAATATATATATATATTATTTTGGTTTTTCAATAATATTTATTTTACATTTTTAAGGAAATTGTTAAATAAAATATTATTTTATTAATTGTTTTTACAAAAATGATATTCCTATGTATCTTGTAAAAATACTAAAATACTATTTATTATAATACTATTTATTATAATACTATTTTTTCACTAATTTTAGTTTTTTGTCCTTTGATTTTTTTTAAATCTATGTATTTTTTTGTTATTTATAAAAAAAATTTGGTTTTATAATCTATATCATTAATTTGATAGATTTATTCGAATTGACTCGAGTGTTTTTTATTTTTTTATAATTATTATTTTTTTAATTTTATTCGTTAATATTATATTAATTGAGAATTATTGAGATTATTTTTAAATTTGTTAAGTCAATTAGATTATATCAAGTTGTTAAAATAATTATGTATGAAATATTTTAAATTATAATTAACTTTTTTAAATAAATTTTTTACAATAATTAGAATGTATATAAATTAAAAAAAACTATATCTATACTTTAAAAAAAATTATATTACCGATTTGGATTTTCTAAATAGTATATCGAGATGCTTTAATAAAGCCCAACAACAACACATATCTTCAAGTTGCTAGTAAGCGACCACCCACCGCAACCCATGCGTCTTCTTGAAAATCTGTTGCCGCCGCGTTCACTCCCCCTTTTCTAACCATGGAAGTCTTGTCACTTCAAATTCTGCTGATACTTTTCTTTCTTTCCCTCTTGTTTTACCTCTACGCCCTCTTCGCTTCAAAGAAGAAACCTGCCAACAAGGGCTTCAAGTTTTATCCCATCGTAGGGGCCTTACCGGAATTCATAAGAAATCGACACCGGTTCCTTGAGTGGACTACAGAAACACTCAGTCACTGCCCCACCAACACTGCTGTCTTTCACCGTCCTGGCAAAGTCCATGGCATCATCACTGCAAACCCTTTGAATGTTGAGTATATTCTCAAGACCAACTTTGAGAACTACCCGAAAGGAGACCGGTTTATCAACCTTCTTGAAGACTTCCTCGGTAGAGGAATCTTTAATTCGGATGGAGAGCTATGGAGAGTCCAGAGGAAAACTGCTAGCTATGAGTTCAATACAAAGTCACTCCGAAATTTTGTCATGGATAATGTTGAGGTTGAAATTTCGACAAGGTTAGTTCCGATTCTTGCCCAAGCTTCGAAAACAAAGCAGGTGTTGGATTTGCAAGACATATTGGAAAGGTTTGCATTTGATAATATATGCAAAGTGGCTTTTAATGTTGATCCTGCTTGTCTTGGCGGGGATGGGACCAGTGGTGGTGAGTTTATGCGTGCGTTTGAAGATGCTTCCACACTTAGCTCTGGGAGATTCATGTATGTTCTTCCAGTTTTTTGGAAAATTAACAGATTTTTCAATGTTGGGACAGAGAAGACATTGAGAGAATCAGTTAAAATTGTCCATGAATTTGCGGATGAGATGATACGGTCTAGAATGGAGCAAATAACCGAAAAGAATGATGAAGATTTGCTATCACGGTTTATAGGGAAGGATGAGAATTCAACGGAATTTCTCAGAGATATTGTCATAAGCTTTATACTGGCAGGCCGAGACACGACATCCTCTGCTTTGAGTTGGTTCTTTTGGCTACTATCATTAAACCCGGCTGTAGAAGGGAACATATTAAAGGAGCTTGAAACGATTCGGTCAAGCAACGGAAAAAATCTTGGTGATACTTACAGTTTTGAAGAGCTCCGAGACATGCATTATTTGCAGGCAGCTATTTCAGAGACATTAAGATTGTATCCACCAGTGCCAGTGGATACAAAAGCTTGCCAAAGTGATGATGTATTGCCAGACGGTACATTTGTGGGAAAGAAATGGTTTGTAACATATCACGCTTATGCCATGGGAAGGATGGAGAGTATCTGGGGCAAGAATTGCCGCGATTTTGTTCCTGAAAGATGGCTAGAGAATGGAATATACAGGCAAGAGAGTCCATTCAAGTTTCCTGTATTCCATGCGGGGCCAAGAATGTGTCTGGGGAAAGACATGGCCTATATCCAGATGAAATCCATTGCAGCATCAGTGATTGAGCGATTTGAGATTGATGTGCAGAACAAGGAAAAGTGCCCGGAGCATTTGCTGTCCTTGACACTAAGGATGAAAGGTGGATTGCAGGTTAAGGTGAAGGAAAGATGAGTGGAAATGAGGTTGAGCTCGACAAAATCTCTCCATGCATGATTAATAATTTAAAGCAGCTTCACGGCAAGCTAGTATTTAGGTCAACTACACTGGCAGCTAGTCCTATGTCCATTTGTTTTCCCTTCCATGGTGTCTATGCTTTAATAATACCCATACAAATTTGCTGAATTTATATTTATTGTTGGATGTTTTTATATGATATTTAAACTCACTCCATGTTGGACTCGTGGAACAAGAGGAGGGCTGCCAATGTACGATAATGTAATTATCATTAATGTAATTCTCTTTAAAATGGTCTCGAGATTTAACGTCTACTTGGGAAACATATGAACAAACTAAAACCACAAAACCTGGTGACCCATCATCATGTCCACTAGCCAGGACCATGATTTTTATTTTTATTTTAAATCAAATTAAATTTGTTTTTCTTTTTTTCTTTCTTTTTTTTTCGAATTCTACCTGTTAAATTCACAACTTGATAGCCTTATTAAAACTTGATTTAACTTATAAAAACAAAATCCTTCACAGATGGGTCTTCATCAAAGATGAGTGTTTTAACTTTGATACTGCAGATATCGGTGCTATAGCGCCCATGATTCCATTTCTTAAATGGCACAGCAAAATGTCATTGTTGAATAGGTTTTTTTTTTTACTTGTTGAATAGGTTATTGATATGATACATGATGGATGATCAAAGATGATGATAATAAGATAATTTATATTTTCCTTTTAGATCCAAACTATTTGCAAGCTTCCAATGACAAATGACACATAACTTCCCATAACAAGTGACTCAACAGTACACTTCAAATATTTTCTTTCAGATTCCCATTTCCAGATTCATGATTGAGGTTAATTTTGTTTTTCTCTTATTTTCTTTGCAAACATTTGCATACAAATTCTACTTGAGCAATCTACCCTTAAACAGTGATGAATGTTCAAGTTGAGGATTCACCTCTGCAGACGAGGTTTTCCAATTCGAATGTGATTTTATGCAACAAAATCATAAAGCTCAGTGAAAAATTGTAAGTGAATAGGATTCGGTAGATATAAAGGATAGCCATCGAAAAAAACAAGCAGACAATGCATGATAATATTGCAGCCCTAACTTTTTACACAAACCTACCTTGATAAACACTTAAAGAAACAAGACAGGTTTGGCTAGAATAGCAGAAATTATAGCAGCTAAATCAGACATCCTCGGAAGAGAACGTCCGGGTACTTTCCCCCCCACAATGACAGAGGGTGTATGCTAACTGTTTTCTACAGAAAAATCAAGTTGTCCTAGACCTATTTTTGCGACCTTTTAATTAGTCTACAAAATTGAAGTCCAGAAAGCTTGGTGATATACATAACTATCAATTGTTGGGTGCCCCTACCTTCAGAACCAGCAAGGACATCTCCCGTCTAGAGTTAGCTTTGCCACTTGGTGCACTTCAATGCCTCCATGACCAGTATTTGTGTTAAACACAGGATAAAGCCTAGGAATCTGCAATACCCAACGTCATCAGAAAATTTCCATATTAAACTGAAACAGCTTTAACTGTTAACTCAAAATTCATTGTTAAGCACAAGAGCATAAATACATGATGGGTATGAAGCAGTGGACGTGGGAATCCAAGTAAAAAAACAACTGAGTAGTGGATCCACACAAATGATCTCAAAAGATAATTTTGTAACCCCATAGAGATTCAGATTATGGGCTACTGGTGATCCAACAAATATGGAGATGACCAAAAAATAAGTTATAGATACAGAATTTCAAGTTCTAGCTTTTTATGATGAGAATCCCATTAACCCTGAATGCCTTTGTCAAAAAATGGAAAACCAGGTTATATGTCTCCTTAGGTGTTGACATGAAGCATAGTTTACCTAGCATGCTATAGTTTTATAGCAATTGCCCTAAGTGCTGCATGGTAAAACCCTAAGTGACTTATTATTACCCCTGATTATTCTTAAAACCTAGAAAATGTCATAGTTTAAAACTTTGAGAATGCCATGTTGACCTTCTAACTCTATTTACCCTTTCTTGGTCCTCCCCCTGTTTCTGTTTCAGAGTTATTTTGGTTGAAAATGAGATAAGGTATTTCATCCCCTGGCAATTCACTTTTAAAAGTAGAATTGTGCTTCAGTATAGCCTGAAAAGGAAGCCCCCATTCGCTAAAAAACAACAAAAAAAAGAGCCAGTGCCGTCCTGATATTTTTACTAGAAACCAAGACATTGTCTTCTACTTCTCATCCATCTGAGGCAGTAGCAAGTTGAGGCCCACCTCAAACAAACATCTGAGTGCAGGTGGATTCAGTGGGGTACGGGTGGGGGTAATAAGCCATTTAAATGAATTTAGTTGCCCACTTCAGCCCCTTTTCTAGCAAGCAAAGCACTCTCTCAGTATCAGGATCGTCCTTAATCAACTTCACCCAAATATTAGGTACTATTGCTTACCTACATGATCACATTGAGTAATGACTTGATATTTTTCCAATGGGTGATACCATTAAGAACTTCAAAAACTATAGAATCTCTATCTAAAAATATGGGAATTCAATTACAAAAGGCTTGCTTTAAGTTGTATTTTGCACCCAAACCACATACCATGCTTATTTGGCAAGAAGAAATGGCCATAGAAGTTCACTTCAGGGATGAACCATTGTTATGACCAGTACCAGAATTTTCTCCATTGCTAATGGCATCACCTGTCTTCGCCCTTCGATAAAAGAGAACATACGCAGCAGGTGACTTCACATCTTCTTCATTTATGGGTGATATGTGAGCGTCATCAAAGTTGTACCACCTGTTCTCATCCAGAAGCTGCACAACACAGGTATGAATTAAGTTCAAGAAATGAACCAATCTATGGATAGCCCACTGCCCTAATATTAGATCTAGAAGCTGAAATCGGACATAAAGTAATGTTCAACAAGCTGTAGCTTCTAAACTTACTATCACAAAAAATAGAGACAAGAACAGACTAACTTATCAAACACATGAATAAGTTGTAGAAAGGACTCAATGCCCAAACATTCTATTTAACTCCAAACAATTAGTACCAACTATTCAAACCTTTCTTTGGCTTTTAACGAACAATAATTACTGGGAACCACCTATCCATGGTCATGTATATACTATATAGTTTATCCGTGCAAAAATCCAAAATGTCCATGAACTGTCAATACTAGCCAATAATATGAGCTGCACACCAATCTTCTAAATTATGCACCTATTGCCAGTTCCTTCTATGCTCACCTTGATATGTGCAGTGTAGTGCCCACTTCCCATGCCACCATAATGGTTGGTCAATGCATATAGCTCATAGAGTTGACGTTGAGTGTTGTTCTTGTTGGCTATGTAATTTGTCAGATCAAAATCACGGATAGGAAAATTGACAAAAGTTTCTAGTTTATGCTTCATTGATCTGCTAAAGGAAAACCTCTTCAAATGGATGACTAACACTTCTGGAAGCCTCCATAAGTCAAGCTTTTTACTTGCTTGCCTCCGCTCCTTACATTTTGGGCAGTACCTGTGTCAGATTTATCAACACTAATCTTTTAGCGCAACTCCTTTCCCTTCAACATGAAAGCTAAATAATTCTATGACATCCAAATGCACAAGGAAAATGTCAACCAAAGATATATCCACTAAGGATTGGTCAGCATTGGAATTAAAAATTTGTATGATGGGGAAGAATAGACACTAACCACATATCTTCAGGCACCAAAGGCTCTTCACGCAGAAAACCTTCTAGACAGGTGTACAAGGAGAGAGGTTCAGCTCGAGCTTTCTTATTCACAGCTCCATACTTGAACACTTCGGGCAAGTTTTCCAAATAATGAATGTCATACTTTTCTAAGAGCTCCTGTGACCAATCAACATATACCAACATTGATGTTGATGTTGAGGATAATTTAATTGTTTTGTCTTCTCCCACGGACAGATCAATGCATGCATTACTTTCCTCAACCAACTGAAGCGGTAGTTTGAATAATGTTACTGCCCTGGAACCACTACTATCCTTGTTCATTGAATCTGATACAGGGTTAGTACATGCTTCATCAGAACTGCCGTTGTGGCACATATCTGATGCCGCCAATGACGAGGAAGGCTCAGGAATGTCAGCTTGTCTCAAACTTTCAGATCTCAACAAAGGTGAGAGCATTGTGTGAACTACTTGCTGTATATCACCTCTTGTAATTATATCATCATGTGAGATCAAAGAGACAAGAGGCATTCCAAAGGGTTTCAACTTCTGTGCAGCCTTTGTATCACCTGTTTCCCTGTCAACCAAAAATAAATAAGAGATCCAACATACAGACACATACATGTGCATGTACAAACTGATAAAATATAAAGCTATGTAATGTACAGCGCATTCCAAACTATCAAAGGCAATAATTGGTGCAAGGTATGAATACCCAAATAGATAATACATACTGTTCCTGACAGCGATGAATCAACCTAAGCAGAAGTGTTTTCTTTAGCGACTTTGCTATCTTGTAGGCAGCTAGGTGGTCATCATCTTTAATCGTGGAGAGGGATATTAAGGGGTCTTCTAGAAACCTTTGAAATAAATGGTTCCGTACCTGCGAACAACATGTTCAAATAGGTCAAGCCAAGGAATTGCACATCCATAAGTTTATGAACATGAGTGACAACAGTCGATGTCATAACCTCAGCAAGTTTAAGCTCTTCGCTATTCTTCAAGGAACAAGCACAGCCAAGTGCATTGATCAAGTCCCTGCATCGTCCCTGTTTCGGAACAGTCACTGTGCAAGCAAATGGCAAGGCACTTCCATCACATGTAAAAACCGTAACTGTCATAGAACGTGTGGTGGTGGATTGAAGTGGCAAAGAGAGGTACATGAAAGGATCAAATGTAACAGAGATTTTATTGCACTCTGGGCAAACCAAAGTTGACTTGTATTGGCCCTGTGAACAGTGAAACAGTCAACAATTTTAGCACAAATACAGAACTACAAAAACAGTGGAATGACAGCAATTTTGGCAAATGTGTCAACATAGAAGCATAACAATCAGCACATCCTTCATATGAAACAAGAATAACAAGTTTCATGTCAAAGAATTCCACAAAAATTTAATAAAGTTTGGATCTTGTGGATTTTGGAATGACACTATATGCAATAACTCTTCTGCACCAGTGCATCCTCATATGGCCCTGTCTTAACCTATCTTCAATGAGGGTTGCCTTGGCATATTATCTTAATATTCTCACTCTTCCTACAAATTGCAATCACCTCTTAGTTGACCATTTCAAACATTCATCTTAATATTCCTGCATGTATATTTCATAGCAAAATGCATCTTCACAATGAAGCATACATCACCATATCAAGAATCGAGCTACAGGCCTCACCACAATGATACAGAAAACAGCCTTCAACCAAGCAGGATCCATGTTTGCATAATACTCCAGTAATGTTTCTTCATTTCACCACACTGAAGCACCTCTACTTAAATCAAGCTAGCACCTCCATTCATGTTGCTAGGATTACAATACATGCAGTCCATTTTAGTCATGTTTAAATAAAACCTTGTACTCTAAAGTACTTTTCCATAACTCTAAATCTCTAGTTTCCCCCAATTTTGGTTTCAGGGTTATCAAAACTATTTCATAAGAATAAACCATGCACTATTTTTTGGAGTGCGTGTGTGGGTGGGCAGTGGGTGCGTGTGTTTGAGTTTTGCACCATCCAACATCATCCTAAATATGTCTAGTCAGTTCATCCAAGACCCAAAAAAATGAAGATTTGATGTAAGCAAGCTTGAATGATCATTATAATACACACCTGGCACACATCAACGATTATAGAATCATTACGAGCAATATGACTTGCCCAATATTCATCAGCAACTTCTTCATCTGGGCGACCATCAGCATCTTTTGACTTTTTATATGGCTTATGTTTAACACGATTCAGATCTTCATGCAGACCATCTAAAAGAAATGCTAAAAGCTCCTGCAACAATACAGACCAGTTAGCTTATACAAACTGCACATAATCCATACAAAATGCAACAGCACAGACCATTAGTGAAAAGTTTGTTGCCCTTGAGAACCTGAGAATCGTGCTGATTATACCCACTAAATTGAGGTGCAAATCGAGCCAGCTTCATTTTAAATTGTCGAGGAGCAATTGCTGTTCGCCCAGGTGCCCATAGCCTTCGAAGTAACTCACCAAATGCAAGAGCAAGCTCACCCTACAAAATTGCTAACTCAATTCAATAGAATATAAACAGAAAAGTTCAACGACTTACAATACTTAAAATAGCTAAATGAAACTTCCATCAGTAAAATCACTCCTAATATGATCCATCTGTTAAAATAATTTTCATTCAGTCATTCTTAATGATAGATGAACTTCACATCTCAAGATTTGACCTAGAGGTCTATTGATTGGCTGCAACTCATTTCCAAGGAATGTGCTCTTCTACGTTCATTTCAATTGTGTGTAGAGTAGGCCAGGAAAAAAAGAATTCAATCCAGGGTGAATCCTTACAGCTTTTAAAATCAGCCTTTTATATTATCATTGATGTGCAATATCTTCAGCAAGCCAGAAAAGTGTACTGGACAATCAAAAAACAAGGACTCAGAACATCAAAATTTACGCAAATAAAGATACTGCTCAAACACTAAGATCTGGGCTGGACAAAGAGCTTCAAACCTATTCTTGTAGATTGCAGTGCACATACACGTACAAAATTTTGAGCGAAAACATACGGATTTCCCTTTATAATTCCTCTTAAGTAATTTAAAGAGTAGTTTGTATGCTTAAAAACATTCTATGTTGCTGCACTGATCAAGTTTCAAAGGGGCTTGAGTAATTTCATTCAAGAATTTGCAATTTAAATTAATTAACATATAATGAATTAAAATTTAGTTGAGATCTTTGAAACCCAATTAGAAATGACATAACAACAGCTTGCCTGATCATCAGCATCAATTACAAGCTCTACTTGTGAACGGTAACAAATGAAAGGTTTTATCAGTTTTATACCTGACATAAAGTACCAAACTACAAATCAGTGCCACAAAAGATCTAATTAACAAACTCAAGAAAGAATAATAAATGTAAACAAGACCTGAGAAAGAAACAATAGATTGTATTTCCAAAAAAAGACAGTTATATCGATCCAACAAAGAATTGTCCCTCAATCTACATCTGAAGTTAGATCTTGCATGGCATGAAAGAAACTGTAATACTTGTCAACAAAGACAATTCCAAGACCATATCATTTAGATGGAATCAAAAAAGCTCAAAACCAAGAGAATTTTAGTTATCCAGTGTACCTTTTCATTCAACAAGTGTTTCAAAATCATGCTTGGAAGAAAATAAGCATAATTTATATTGTTCATCAATAATCAAACTTACCACCATACCCAGTGGGTTTTTCCAATTTATTTCTTGATGATAATCCTCTCGAAAATATTCGGCAAACTCTGATGTGTGAACAAGACATTGTATTGCACTATTCATAAAGCATGTGTTCCCTAGGTTCTGCAACCCAATCAAGCCACCAGAAGACCCCCTTGTAGTAACAGTACTGGTCCCACATGCATTATCCAGCTCCCTGCCCTGATATGTCAGATTTGGACCCTGGGATATCAGATTTGGACTTTGAGATAGCTCTGCACTGTAGCCTCTAGAAGCACCCTTGCTTGCAGGTAAACCTCCTGCAATTGATAAGCTTGACTTAGAAGGCTCTAAATGAAAAGAACTAGCATCCTTCACAGTTGGTCCATTGTCCTGAGCAGATCTTATAAAACGACTCAATGCAGTACCATTTGCAATCTCATGAACCTCCACCAGAATCTGTATACCGTTATAAAACAAAACAAAATTCAAATTTTAAACAAGAAAGTAGCATGTATTTACACCATTGCACAGTACAGAAAGACTTACATCCTGATCCATCTGTAAGTTGGCATCATCAAGTGTTTTATCCATGTCATTCATCAGAGCATGTTTATGGTGGCCATAGTAATCCCAAATGCATACCTGAAAAAAAAAATACTACATGATAAGAAACTGAATACAAGGAATTGTTCAACAAATTTTAAACTAGAAACTTTCAATCTATATTTCAAATGTAAAAATAAATAGCTGAGGTATTTTCAACCCTTGCCTGCTCTAAGTTCAGATAAAAAATCTCACAAGCTCTTTTGTGAAGCTCTCCAATTGTCTCCTGCGAAAATGATTCAGTTTTTTATGAGCAAACACAAGATATACTTGGAGAACATTTCATAAAATAGAAACTTACAGTTGAAACTTTAAACTATCACCACTCAAATTGTAGTATTCAGATTCTAAACACCATTTAGAGCTGATAAAGCAGCCCTAGTTACTGGTTAGTTTTAATAACTCATGGTTGAAACTGCATTTAATTGGTGAACAAGAGATGCAATTTCACCACTTTCAGATTTATGCCGATATGGCTGCAAACAATCCAGCATGGCAGCTGTTGAGGTTGTCATGATGATGAATTTGATGGAGAGAGCGCAATTTTGTGGCAGATTTAGGGTAGCAGTGTTAGGGAAGTGTTAATGTGATACTTTCACAATGAGATAGGGCAACTTTGTGGTGATGACACTTTTTAACAATTTTCTTCTATTTAATAACTTTTAAAGGGTTCCCTTTCTTTTCAAGAATTAGCTTATTTTCTCAAACACACTCAATACTGATTGCAGAAACATTCTCAAAGTTACTTAAAAGGTTAAGATTTGAGATTTTGTTAAGTCAATGCTAAATTGAGTCCTCAACTCCTTGGGTCAAGTTACAACAAACTACGCTGCTCAATAAAGTAGCAAAACATGACAGATCTCAAGTTGTACCTTCTTGCTAATTCTTACTGCACAACGATCACCCTTCGGCATAACCAGTAGCTGAAGACGGAGAGGATATACCTCTACAGCAAACTCTGTCTGAGAAAGACCTGAACTGATTACTTTCCGTGCCAACGCTGGACCACCTCCATACCTGTACCCAACAATACTATCACATTTATAAGAGCATTTCCCCCATTGAAAGATATAATTTAGCGATCCCTTATTGCCTGCGAAGACGAGAAGGCAATAAAGAAAACTCCTACCTATGTTCTCTATTCATGTTGGAAGTAGCTATTGAATATGGTATTGAGCATAAAAATCCTATCAAAAATTAAGATTATAACCACGGGTCCTTGTGTCAAAAATGCAAAACAGAAAAGCTAAATAATGAGAAAGTAACGTCATAAATTCTATTCTTCCACAGTTTCATAAACAACTCACCAGGAATACAACTGGTTCCAAACTTCTTGCGGAAGCAATACATAATCACGGCCTTCTAATAAAGTGTCATGAATCTCAATGCCAACATTAGACTCCTCCGAATTCACATCATATATCAAATCAGAATTATCAATACTGGCAGGCCTTTTTGAAGAACTAACTGTATCACAATTCTCTAACATGGATGACCCATCATTAGTAACATTTGTCTGGTCTTGGTTCACATAATCAATCCAATGTTGCCACCATCTATTATAAACCAGCAAAACAAAAAATATCACCAACATTATTATTCAGTTAAAAAAAATAATAATAACTTCCGTACTCTACCACACACACACACAATGAACAAAATTGCTGGGTAAATTACTTAGTTCCCACTTGAAACTTGAACAATAATTGTCTCTTAGTTCAGAAAACAAGAATTGATTCTTTAAAGATTTCAGACAACTAAAAACCTTTCTTTACAGTAGAAAAACTCAAAACTAAACAAACCCATTTTGCATTTTTACATTAAAAACTTGTTAACACTCTAAAAAATCAAGACACGAGGGGGAAAAAAAAAAGACTTCACTTTCACTCTAAACACAAAACTCTGGATTTTTTGAAGTCACGAACCTTTCAACACGAAAAAACCACAGAGAGGAAAGAAAAATAAAGAAATTAATGTTACCGTTGAGTGATTAAATAAAAGCTATCGCCTTCTTTACTCTTAGTTTCTGAAGCAATCGCAATGTCTCTAATCAAAACCCTCTCTTCTTCTGGTGTCAGCTGTGCACCGCCGCTGCTGTTGTTGCACGCCACCCTCACCTCCGTCATCAGAGAAGAAGAGAAGTGATTCTTTTCCTGGATCTACAGATTTGTGAAATTTTCTCTTTTGTTTTTGGTTTTCCAGAATTTTGTTTATTGTTTTCTCGAAAACCAAACAGGGAGGGAGAAAAAAATCAGGTGGTTTTAGTGTAATATCTCAGCTAAACCCTTGATAACTCATTTTTTAAGATTGTTAGAAAACTTGTTTGCATATCTAAATGGGTTAGTTTTGTTCTAAATGGGTCGGTTTTAGAGTGGATGGTTTACAAGCACTATTACACCCGCTCCAGATGCAGCTGACATCCGTTTTGATTCATGTGAGAACCATCATTTAAAGGATGGGAAGATGAAGAGTTTCGATTTTATTAGAATCTTGTTATACAACTCATTCGAAATCGACTCGTTCAACAAATGGATATCATGAAACTAAGTCATTTTCTTAAAAAAAAAAAAAACACTTAAAACAAAATCATTTAAAAAAATAGAGGTTTTCTAATATCTTAAATTGATTCATTCCACTAAATTTCAAAATTTATTAAGTAAGTTTTGAATTGATGGTACTTAAGTTCAAGTTTTAAAATTTGATTTGTGATCGATTAGATTCAAAATATAAATATAAAAAATTTAAAATTTATTTTTTTAAAATTAAATTTTTCTAGCATTTCGAGTAGCAAGTTTTTATATAACTCTTTATATTAAATTTTAAATTTGTGACAATCAAATTTAACTTGTAGATCAAGCCTTAAATATACAAGTTTATTCATGAACTAGTGTTTCGATTAATTAATGAATAAGAATATAAATGAATTAAATTTTATAAAAATAATTTGAATTTTTACAAGGCCTTATAATAATTACTTGGATTTTGATTAAAGTGGTGAGTGCATTTGGATGAAAATTTCTTGAGAATTGTTTGCAAAAGGAGACACGAAAACTAGATACGACCATAATTAAAACCATTAAGGAAGGGAGATTAGCTTGGATATCTAAATGGGTTTCCAAATTTGGATATCTACATGAACCCTTAGGTTCTTATGAAAGTTTGATGAAAAGCCCAACATAGTATTGCTAAAAATATATCCATTAGGCCTTTTCACTAAACTTTTTCAGCTGTAGTGAGTTCTATCTTCCCATTCCTTTCTGCACCATCTTCAGGTGCTTCAGAATCTTCTTCCATGACCCCTTCCAAGGGCTTGTAAGTGTAACACCAAGCACAAATCACAAAATACACAAAATTTACAGCTTGGATACCAGTTACAAGCCAATAATAATAGTCCAACTTTCCTATGTTCAGGTTCCTGTCAGGCAACCAATTGTTCTTGTGTCCTGTGTATTCATGAATCAGTGACACCATAAATGTGCCCAAGTAATCTCCAACAGAACTTGCTATCCAAAACAATCCCAAGGCTATACTTCTCATGCTTTCTGGTGATTGATCATATAGAAATTCTAACTGTCCAACAGCCATGAAGACTTCTGACATTCCATGGAGGGAAAGCTGAGGAACCAGCCAGAATACACTTATAGGAACGGTGGCTTTAGGGTTATCCACTAAGTTATGATTTTCTGCCACTGTTCTTCTCTTTTTCTCAACCAAAGCAGCAACAACGGAAAAGAGAATGTTTAAGAGTAGGCCTATGCCCATTCTTTGTAGGTATGTGATGCCTGCAGAATTTCTTGTGAATCTACGCACAAAGGGCACGAAGAGGCGTTCGTAAAGAACAAGCCCTATGATCACGGTCATGATGCCAAAGAAGGACATACTAGCAGGAGGAATTTGGAAGGAATTCGACAGGCGACGATCCATGGTGCGAGCCTGTTGTGTATTGAAGCTGCCACTATGTGAATTTGCAGTGACGAGTAAAATCCCTGCTGCCCAAACTGGAAGCAATCTGAGAAAGGATTTGAGCTCCTCTACTCGATGCACGGTAGCTAGCTTCCACAGATTTGGTGTACTGGAATCTGTTGCTTCACCATAGTTCTCTACTGCTGCTTTATCAAGCCACCTGCAAAGTGAAAAGGCCAGTTTAGAAATATTTCTGCAGCAAATTTAAGGTCAGTGACCACATCGTCGGCCCAGGACAGCTTCCTTTGTTATCCTACGTCGTGAATTTTTGTCATAGCTTACTTGAACTGAGTGGTGTGCAAAAGCCTTCCATGGACAGATATAGCAGCATCAAGTTCTTGGTTTTGGTACAAGAGACTTGGATCTTCTGGCGCCACAGCTTTTCTCTTCCTTATAGCAGCAACAATCACTTGAATTACTCTGACCAATGGGCTTCCTCCTGGTTTCACTTTCTTATAAAGTGGAGAACCGGATAGAAAGACCATGAAAGCTACAGCCATGGCAATAGTTGGTATTCCAAGACCCCAGCCCCAGCTCACATTATCTTGTATGTAGACCACAATGGTCACTGCAGCTAATCTTGCTAATCCCAAGCTAAAGTAGTACCAATTGAAAAAGTTCCAGCTTCGAGACTCGACACCTGATTTGCTCATGTCCAATTGGTCTGCAGCATAGGTCATGACACAAGGCCTGGTGCCACCCAAGCCAATAGCTAAGAGGAATAGAGACAAGTAGAGGGTGCTTAGTTGGAAACTTGAAGCCTCTTTGCAGTCCATTAGTGATGGACAAGGTGGAGGATGCAGTGATTTCAGTAGTGTTGTTGTGGTGATGCTAATCAATCCCTGCGAGAACCAATTGCAGTGTCAAATTAGTTTTCAGCTCCCAGGACTAACTGGTTTGGACCAAGGGCTTTGTGTCATATAAAAGCCTTTCTATAGTCCGTATTTGAACTAGTGCATTCAAGCTAATTTTCTTTCTTGAAGACTCCTTAAATTCAAACCCGAGATGACGACGTCGAGAACAAAACCACATCTATATATCGACACATTCGAGGAAGATTCGATTCTGAAGATTATATTGAAAGCTCAGGATATGTAAGTCAACATGCATTAGAATTATAATATCATCTGGACCTTGCGATACGAAATCTGTACTGCAACATTATAGAAAATAAATATGCCGAGAAAGTGAGAGGGATGAACCAGTTCATAGATGATGGAACCAACGACGATGGTCCAGAATCGGCCAGCAAATGAGTCGGCAATCAAAGCACCGATCAAGGGTGTTAAGCTAGCAGTTCCGTTGAAGTTGGAGACAATATTAGAGGCCTTTACAAGAGGCAAGTTCAGCTGCTGAGTAAGGTATGTTATCATGTTGGCATGAAAACCAATGGTAGAAAATCTGTCACATACTTCAGTTACTGCCAAAACATGAAGGTTAATTAACAGAAACTTCAGCACTTAAGCTCATAGTTTCAAACTTAATTAACTGTGGTAATGTAAACATCTGCTAAGTCCAGAACAAACTCACCAAGGATGAATGGAATTGCCTTCATGCCTCCGAGTTTTTTTTTCCTCTTATCATATTCCTTGATCTTCATCTCCTCCGGCTTCTTAGCTTCATGAGATCTGTTGTTGTCCTGAAACTCCATTTCTGATCCAATTCCCTGTCAAGAATCCAACCAAGAAAATGGATATGTGGGCAGGCTACTGTAGTGGAGACTGCTTATGGGTGAGGTGGGGTGAGGTGAGGCTCATATATTGTATAGGTTTTTTTACTATTTTTGTCTGTATTCATCATTTCCTAGGGATTCCTCATGTTATCCCACCCTCCACTTGAGTATTTATTTCCATATCTTATACGCGGGCAGGCTACTTGGGAATTTATTTCCATATCTTATCTTAAAATTCGTGTATTACTAGGTTGATAGGCAGTCACATTTATGGCTTTTTTTATTTTTAATATTTTTCTTTTTCAATACATATGAAAAGCATAGGGAAGGTTTGCGTGACATAAAAATTTACAAAAAGCTAATGAAGAAATAATAAGTTACTGTAGCTACAAGAACAAATCATTATTTATTAAAATAGTGATTTTAAAAAAAAAATTATTCTTGTTCAAAAAATCTTTATACTGTATATTGAGGGAATAGTGATATAGAGACATATTAATTTAAAAATTATTTTTCTCTTTTAATATTAAATTATTTAATAATTAACTTTTATAATTTTATTTAATTTATTTTTTAAAATGGGTTACTCTAGTATAATAATTAGATCTAAAACTTTACATCTTGATTTAGGTGGGGTTGGATTTAGTTTTTAATTATTTTTTTTATTTTTGTTTTATAATATTTTTATTTGGTTAAAGATTGAGCTTCAACTTCTTCTTTTTTTAGAGTTAATATTTTTTATTTTTGTGGTTATGAAATTTACAAATCAACTTAATTTAACTAGACTTTTTTTGTTGATGTTTTTTATTATTTTGTTTAGGTTTTTTTTTAACACAAGATTTTTTAATGCTTCAAATGAACTAATGTTAGGTTTTTTTTATTATTTTTCTGTTAGTTTATTTATTATTTTTATATTTTTTCATATTATTTAAAATACTAATGATTCAAGTTTAAAAAAAAAATTCTTAGCAATTTGTTTATATTAAAAAAAAATATTGACCGGCCCGTCGTGCATGGCAGGACACAAATCTAGGATGCTCTAACCACCTTTTTTTTAAGTTAAAAACTTTCTTGAGATTAATTTTCGTTTTTAACGGTCTTTTAAATTGATCTTCAACGAACAAATTGGCGTATTCATTAAAAAACAATGTTTCTCATAATCTCTTTTTAAATTCAAATAAAAAATAGTAACGTGCAATGAATTGATGTGAGCTAACACCTGTAATATTCTTGTAATTTTCCTATTTATAATATATACTTAATTTAATATTCATGTATCAATATTTATTGTTTTTATTTGAATATGCCTTCAGAAGAATCATCAGGGAAAAAATAATAACCTCTCATTTATGGGCTTAATGCCTGGCATATGTATCTACATTTATTATATATGGCATGCGAACATTTATTATATATGTGGGTTTGTAGAATTATTAGACATCAAATACTAAGTTTAGATACAAACAAATTAGGTAAATTATTATACTCATCATATTTAGATCTAGTTAATATTAAATCCAAGCATATGTAAATCTAGTAAATTATTATATTTATTATCTTTAAGAGTTCAACCAAATACTAATTTTTTATTCTTTTCATGTCATTGGTATTTCGCACACTAAGGATCCTTCAAAAGAAGGTTTAGTTTTTCTCAAAAAAGAATGCATATCTATTTTAGAGTATTTTTTTAAATTATAATTGTTTTTTTTTCAAACAATACTATTTGAATATAAAAAAATTTCCAAATAAATTAGAAGAATTTTTTTTATAGATATTAAACATGATCCACCAACTATCTTACTAAAAATAAATAAATTAAATTATTAAAATTAAAAAATTAATCAAATATCATAAATACCAACTTAGCCTATAAGCACACATGATAAACTCGGAATTCATCGGGTACAATCTTCCTTTCGATTTTATTGGATTTTCCCAAATTGATATTGCACTTTGTATATCATAATTGGACCGAAATAAATAAATATTTTTTGTAAATTTGTGATAGTTTGTTGTTAGTATTTTATATATTTTTTAAAGTGATTTACGTTTACTTTATCATCTTGTTTTCCACGTAAACTTGAAAGAAATGCTTGAAAAAACTACTAAAACAAATCTAATTAACCCACATATTTTGAAACTCTGATTCTACACTTAAGGTTATATTTCTTATTCAAGTTTAGTTTATGTTCGGTTAGTGTCCTGAAAAACATGCTTTATTAGAAGATCAGAGATAAATATATAAAATAAATATATTTTTATAATAATTTTAGAATGAATTTTTTCTCCTTTTATAAAACAGGAAGAACAAGGAAATATATTATGTATGTCCCAAATGTTTTCATTTCTTTTATTTTATGACAATAAAATTCGAAACTAAGGAAGGTGCATCTTCCTTTAACATCTCCAACAAGATATATAAAATGCATTAATGCCGAAATAGACTGATAAAGACATCGATGAGACTCCGTTGAACAGTCAGATGAGCCGAAACAAAAAATGGCAGATTGCTTTCCTTTTCCAATTAGCTGAGCCATGGAATTGAATCCTCTTGGATGTTTGGACCTTATCGTTCTTTCTTTTTCCAATTCTTGATGAGTAGCTGCCATGGAAGTCTTGGTCCACAGCCACAGTGGAGGTCACAACTCACAAGCATGGCCACTTGGTTCTTAAATTGACAGAGACATCCATTTCCCTGAAACAACAGCAGCGTGCTTGGCTCAGTCTTTCCCTGTCATTCATCAACTTTTACATAGTCAGCTGCGCCACTTTGTAGGGCTCATTTGTTCTTGGGATTTTTTGTGGCAGATTTCTCTTTTGGTGTAAGTAATTTTTTTATTTTGATATATTTATAATGGTATTGATAATATGATAATTGTAATTGGATCTCTTTTCTTTTTTCTTTTTTCTTTCTGCTCTTTTTTTATTAAATATTATGTTCAATAATTTTACAATTTAAAAAAGTTGTAAATAATAAATGTGACTCGTGAATTATAAATATTATTTTTTATTTTTAAAATTATATTATTTTTTTAAAATAGTTTTTATTCATTGTTATTTTATTAATTTTTTTATTACATTAGCATCTATTAAAAAAAAAAACCAAACAAACAAACTCTCCAAAAGACAACAAATCTAATAATGTGTAGCCACATGGATCCCTGCAATAGATGAGGGTAAAGAACATGCATCTCAGGAACAACATATTAAATTAGTGAAATTATATTTATTAATTCGAACACAAAATTTGGACACCAAACTAGTTTATTGACAAGCGTGTAATATCCAAGAGTATGGAAAATATTATAATAATGTTATTAAATATAATTAAATGAATTAATTTTTAAACTTTCATTTAATTCTTTACCACATCCAAGCACTTGCAAGAGCCAAACACCCATGTGTTTTTTTTTAAATATATAAATTCACTTATAATTATTCTAAAAATATATTTATTTATTTATTTATTTTTATTTTTTTAACCAAATATATTTTTATCTTTTCTATATTTTTTCTTTTATTTTGGGACATTAACCACACACATCTCTAAAATTCACTCAATTATTTTTTATTAATCTCTAATTTATTGAAGAAATTATTTATAAAATTGCACAAATTAAAAAAGTTAAAGGAGAATAAGTTTTTTATATGTATAATTTTTTTCCTGCAACATAATATATCAATTCAAAATATCAAAAGTTTTCTCTTATGATCATATATTTTAAATTTTCATATGTATATTAATAGCTATTATGTAGAATAAACTCTTTTTATAACAAACTTTGACAATTAAATCATGCAACAACATCTCAAATTTTAAAAAGTATGAACCATTTAAAAAATTATCCAATATTTGGATGGAAACATAAAATTAATATTTTCATTTACAGTACATTAAAAAAAATTTATTTTTAAAAACTTGAAATACATCACTTAGAATTTAATATATTTTTTTTCCTTTCTTTCATCTTTGAGTATAAAAAATTTATAAAATAAATTGTACAAATAAAAAGGAGTTTGTAATTACGTTCTACTGTATATGAATGAAAAATTCTACTTAAATAAGAAAATATTTGTTTTTACAGTATAATCATGTTTTTAAAAAAAATTAATTTTTTTACCCAGACACATGGGTTTGGCAATGATGCCAACCTCAAGATATTTTGGTATGACAAACATTATTGATTTAACAAGCAATTAACAAAAATGACAATTATACATTTTAGTTGTCACGAGAGAAAAGGAGAGAAAATTTCACAAACAATCGATTACTAGTGGTAATTCAATCATTATTTGTCTACATATGTCACACTATGTGTAAAAGAACAAAGATTGCGCATTCTATTAGATGTCAGATAACTAGATTCAGCCACTAGTAAGTGTCATACACTTCTCTTTAATAGCGCAGACATTTCCCACTCGCAAATATATGAGGAATACGCATCTATAATTTTTTGATTAAAAAATAATAAATACATTATGAAATTACTAAAATGTCCTCGTAGTCCTCTAAATTACACAAAACACTCACATAAAATATATCAAAATACTTTCAAAAGCAAAGTTTTTTTTTTTAATCTTTTTTTAAGGCTAAACATATTACTTGACTGTACTTAAAAATTAAACAATCTAAATACCTTTATAAAAAAACACTAAAGAAATATTTGTCCGCTCACAGAAATATAAGAAATTAAAATTACAACTACACGTATTAGCTTTTGTGAAGAAAGCCAAAGAAAAGTTGCCATTGAACATATATATATATATATATATATATATATATTTTTTTTTTTGTG